>NC_053027.1:134026145-134080831 GCF_003073215.2 Triticum urartu | reverse complement strand
CCACTTGGGAACCCGACCTGATCTGTCCGAAATGACCCTGGGTCACTAAGGAACTGACACGTGTACCAACGGTCGGATTTCGAACTCACACGGCAACTTTACTTGGGCTACAAGTAAAGCTGACTTGTCTGACTCTGGACAAGATTTTCTCTCATAGTCTTCGCTCGAAGACATAGGATTTGAATTTGGCATCACTTCAGTCATTCTGACTGGTTCTCTTCGACCCCACTTAACAGTACGGTGGTTCCTATGACACAACATGAATGAAATAAAACTACGAAGGATCTAGGTCTTCGAGTTCCAAAAGCTTCATAGGGAGTCTTCTCATGTCATTGTCTTCAATATGAATATCTTCATAGACCACCATTGTCTTCAATGTCTTCGTACATTTTTAGGGGTCATCTCTGGTAGTGAAACCGAATCAATGAGGGACTTCTACCTGTGTTTTCCTGCAATTCTCACAAACACATTAGTCCCTCAACTAGGTTTGTCGTCAATACTCCAAAACCAACTAGGGGTGGCACTAGATGCACTTACAAGGCCCTTATGAACCGGGACAACAGGCCCTTTTTCTACCAGTGTAAGTTGAACTTTCTGGTTAGATCTCTTATTTTAGTTTTACCTGTGCATTAGTTGAGTACTTATTGTATGCTTGTTTGTTTGTGATAGAGTACTCGGAGTGCGCCGCTTGGTACTTTGAATCTCTAGGTTTCGCGCATCATCAGCAAGGCAAGTAACACTTTGATCATACCTCCTACTACCCAGTTTTTATTGCATTAGAACAATCCTCAAACAATTGCATGATTAGGATCTAATTAAATTGTGGGTTTTGGGAAGTAGATGAGGTAGTACCTATTCCCTGGTTTATTATCAAACCTTTGGGAGTTACTTCTACGCGTTGCTTATATTGCCATGCTATGCTAGTAGACGTGGATTGGGTGAGTGTATCCATGACAAATGTGAGATTGTTAAATTAATGGTTTATCTAAGGTGGCAACTTAAACACACATCTGGGTGGATTGAGGCACCTGGGTATTCCAGCGATTGCCTGTTTTTCTTGATGGACCGCCACCCAGGCTCAAAGGGATCATGAGATTATTCATACTAGAAAAACTTCCGTGTGCAGCCACAAGCTACTATGGGCTCTATCATAGTTGACTAAGTTGTGCGAACTCTTACAGTGGTAGACTAGCAGATGTAGGGGATGTAGGTTGGTACGGTCTACCCGTTCGTAAGGTGCTAGCGCTTCTGAAAGACTATGTCTCGGTTATCCGTTTCTCAAACATCATCTAGTGCAAGAATCCCAATGGAGGAGATCGAGTCTTGTGGGGAAAAGTACGCAAACCTCTACAGAGTGTATAAACTAATCATGGTTAGCCGTGTCCCCGGTTATGGACAACTTGAGTATCTAGTACTTTGATTATCATGTGAATCTCATCATGTTACTTTAATTAATATTGTTGGATTTTAATGATGATGCTTAATTGGGATTGAGAGGGTGTCTACACTCTCAATGTTTAACAACTACCATGATAGTTAAATAAAATTTATTCCTTTGCAGTAGGGAAAAATTGGCTTTACGCAAAACTATAACCATAGAGCTTTCCACCAGCCACATATGCATGTAGTATAGCCTTAATCTTTCATTACTCTCTATGTGTTACATTGCCAGCATATTCCATGTGCTGCCCGTTTTCAGGCTGCAACGTTCATGTTGCAGACTTTTCAGACGACGAGTAAGGTGCCTTTAGGTCGTGGTTCTATACTCAGTGATGCCGTTGGAGTTGATGGACTCACTTATCTTCCAAGCCTTCCGCTGTTAACGTTATTAGATGGTCTTAGGACATATTTATTGTAATAAGTTCTTTTTTGAGACATTCGATGTAATAAGTGTGTGATTTCCACTCTGTTATAAATCCTTCAAGTATTGTGCGTGTCAGCATTACCGATCCAGGGATGACACTGATGCACAGAGATCAGACTTGTTGAGATCTGGTCGCTACAAGATGGTATCAGGGCACACGTTGACTGTAGGACACGACCACTAAGCTAAAGCCCTAGATCACTACTCACTCTTCTCATTTCTGACTCCTCATCTTTTCTACTCTTTTAGGATGGCAGATGCAAGGAACAAGTTTACACAACCGGATGAAGATACACCGTTTGGACGTCACTTGAAGGAAGTCACTAGATACCTCAACATCGAGGTACCATGCTTCACCGGAACCTACAACGCCACTTTACCCGAAGAGGAGCGCTGGATGATTCAAGTTCAAGTTCCAGGAAGGACGTTTATGCCAGTCATTGAGCCCATAGAGTTTTCCTTTGATGCACCAACCTGGAGTCTAGGAAAGAGCATGGCAGCTCACATCGCCACGGGACGTATTGGGGAAGTTTACCGTAATGATCTCAAGGATAAAATCTATCAGATTTGTGGGCGCCAAGATGAGCACTGGGAGATGATCAGCACCAAGAAGGATAGATCAATCGCAGCTTTCATCCAGGAGTTAAACCAGCACATTCGCCGTCAGGAGAACCAGATGTGCGCAGACATGACAGATCTGAAGAAGGCGAGGACAAGAATCACGGAGATGGAAGAAGAACTCAAGGCTACACGTGAAGATTAGATGGTGGAAATCGAAGTATTAGTGGAGAAGAATGACGACCTGATTAAGAAGATCGGAATATTCATGGGAGACCCTACACCAGTAGAAGAAGACGAAGAACCCAAGGAGATTCGCCCGGAAGTCTACATCATCATCGACGACACCGACTCGGACCCAGACGATAGTGATGATGACTATGTTGATGAAGCTGGAGCAGATATCATGGAGTCTGCAACCGAAGAATATTTCTAGTAGACCACCCCATCAGTAGTAGTATTCCACCATGTAAATAGAGTAGTCCGAGCACTTTTGCGATAGTTAGACCGATTGTATGCCCTTGTTTGATTGAATGAAGTGATTTTGTGTGCATTTGCCTCATGTGCATATGGGTAGTGTTTTCTCTCTAGACCTCTCTCTATTCTTAAATCTCATCTTTTCTAAACCCATCAGATGCCTCCGAGACGTCATCCTAGATTTACCTTCCCACCGGAGCTCACTCAGTTGATCCAGCAGCAAAATACGTTGATGCAGTTGCTAGTCCAGAATCAGAATCAGGGGAACAACAACAACAACCCACCACCACCACCACCACCACCTGTTGATCACTTAACCCGTTTTCTTAGGCTGAATCTGCCGGTGTTCTCCAGTAGCACCGAGCCTATAGTAGCAGACGATTGGTTCCGCAAGACAGCAAGGGAGTTGACCACAGCAGGATGCACAGATGCGGAAAAGGTGAAGTTTGTTGCACATCAGTTGGATGGACCCGTAGCATCATGGTGGGAGAATTTTATAGCCACTTACTCTATCGGCACTATCACGTGGGACCAGTTTCAGCAGGCTTTCCATACTGCCCATGTTTCAGCAGGAGCTATGGCCATGAAGAACCGTGAGTTTCACAACTTGCGCCAAGGAGGACGGACAGTTGGCCAGTATGTGGATGACTTTAGTATGCTAGCACGTTATGCCCCAGATGACGTTGCTACAGATGCAGCTAAACATGAGAAGTTTCTGGAAGGACTGAATGATGAGTTGAGCATGCAGTTGATGGTAGCAAGCTTCAACAACTACCAGGAGTTGGTAGATCGTGCTCTTATGATTGAAGGGAAGCAACAGCAGATTGAGAACCGCAAGAGGAAGTATGGACAAGGGAAGTACAATTCTGGAGCACAACAGAAGCCGCGTTTTACCCCTAAACCGAGAGGACCTTTTTAGCATACTCAAGGAGGAGGAAGTTCGCATAATCATAATGTCCCCAAGAATGGTAATGGGAATGGAGGAAGCAACAGCCAGAACCGTACCAACCCATCAACACCAGCCAAGAGAGACCTGAGCCAAGTCACTTGCTTTAAGTGTCAGAAGACCGGACATTATGCCAATGAATGTCCTGAATCCCAGAATGGAAATGGCAATGGAAGCTCTGGGAAGAAGCCGAACCCTTTGAATAGGGGCAGGTGAACCATGTTAACGTGGAGGAGGTTGAAGCTCAGCCAGATGCAGTAATAGGTAAGTTTTTGGTTAAGTCATTTACTGCACTCATTCTTTTTTATACTGGTGCATCGCATTCATATATCTCAAGGGGATTTGTGGATAAGTATAAATTGCCAACCCAAGCCCTTAGGTCACCCATGTTAGTAACCTTGCCTGGAGCAGAGTATATGGCTAGTCTATGGTGTGATCGGTTACCATTAAGGATTGGTAACTATGTATTTCCCTCGGACCTAATAGTATTAGAATCTCAAGGATTGGATGTGATATTAGGCATGGATTGGTTATCAAAGTATGAAGGGAACATTGAATGCGCTAGTAAGTCAATTTTTCTTACAACGCCAGGAGGAAGAAGGATCAAGTATGTATCCCGGCATGTGCCTAAGAGGACTCAAGTAAATTCCTTAACAGGAGTTGTGCAGGAGGAAGTACCAGTGGTGAAGGATTTCCCTGACGTATTTCCGGAGGAGTTACCAGGCATGCCACCGGATAGAGATATTGAGTTTTTGATTGAACTTTTGCCAGGCACAGGGCCAATATCTAAGAGACCATACAGGATGCCCGCAAAAGATTTGGAGGAGATTAAGAAGCAGACTAAAGAGTTACTGGATAAAGGCTATATTCGCCCAAGTTCTTCGCCTTGGGGATCGCCGGTACTTCTAGTGGAAAAGAAGGATGGGTCGTTAAGGATGGTTGTTGATTATCGAGGATTGAATGAAGTAACAATCAAGAACAAGTACCCACTACCGATGATCAATGATCTGATTAATCGATTGCAAGGAGCTAAGGTATTTTCCAAGACCGATCTGCGATCAGGATACCATGAGTTGAAGATTCGAGAACAGGATATACCTAAGACGGCTTTTACCACCGGGTATGGGATGTACGAGTACACCGTTATGTCATTTGGTCTGACTAACGCACCTGTCTGTTTTATGAACATGATGAACAAAGTGTTTATGTAGTTTTGGGATAAGTTCGTCGTAGTGTTCATTGATGATATTCTGGTTTACTCGAAGAATGAAGAGGATCATAAGGAGCATTTGTGTTTGGTACTTGAGAAGCTTAGAGAACATCAGTTATATGCCAAGTTTAGCAAATGTGAGTTTTGGTTGAAGGAAGTTGGATTCCTCGGACTCGTTATATCCGGAGAAGGTATAGCAGTAGATCCCACCAAGGTTGTCACTGTGAAAAATTGGGAAGCCCCAACAATAGTTGGAGAGATCCGGAGTTTTCTTGGACTTGCAGGATACTACCGGAGATTCATTGAAAATTTCTCGAAGATTGTGAAGCCTATGACGGAGTTGTTGAAGAAGGATACCAAGTTCAAATGGACTGAGGAATGTGAGGCCAGTTTCCAAGAGTTGAAGAAACGTTTGGTTACATCACCAGTGTTGATTTTGCCAGATCAGAACAAAGATTATGAGGTGTATTGCGACGCTTCACGTCGAGGACTTGGAGCAGTGCTTATGCAGGAGGGAAGAGTTGTTTCATATGCCTCACGACAGCTTAAGCCTCATGAGTTGAATTATGCCACGCATGATTTGGAGTTAGCAGTCGTAGTGCATGCCTTAAATACTTGGAGACATTTTCTCATTGGAAACCATTGTGAGGTGTACACGGATCACAAGAGTTTGAAGTACATTTTCACACAGAAGGAGCTAAATCTCAGGCAAAGAAGATGGTTAGAGCTCATCAAGGATTATGACATGAGATTGCATTATCATCCCAGAAAGGCTAACGTTGTAGCCGATGTGCTGAGCCGTAAAAGCCATGTCAACACCCTAATGACGGGAGATTTACCGAAGGAGTTAGCCGATGACCTTCGTGAGCTATGTTTGGAGATAGTTCCGAGAGGCTATGTAGCAGCATTGGAGATTCAGTATACTTTGATGGATAAGATCAGAGAAGATCAGAAGAACGACAAGGAGGTTGCCTCTATAAAGGAGAAGATGAGCAAAGGAAAAGTTAAAGGATTTCGTGAGGATGAGCACGATACCCTATGGTTTGAAGACCATGTTTATGTGCCTAACGACCCGGAGATCAGGAAGTTAATTCTGCAGGAGGCCCATGATTCACCATATTCGATTCATCCAGGAAATACCAAGATGTATTTGGATTTAAAGGATACTTTCTGGTGGACCGGAATGAAGAATGATATTGCGGAGTATGTAGCAATTTGTGATGTATGTCAGAGAGTAAAGGCAGAGCATCAGAAGCCAGCAGGATTGTTACAGCCATTGCCGATACTCGAATGGAAGTGGGATAAGCTAGGCATGGATTTTATTACGGGATTGCCCAGAACTCATTCAGGCTATGACTCGATTTGGGTTGTAGTCGATCGTTTGACAAAGGTAGCTCATTTCATCCCAGTGAAGACTACCTACACCAGTGCTAAGTTGGCAAAGATATACATGACCAGGATCGTATGTCAGCATGGAGTTCCAAGGAGTATTGTATCAGATAGAGGAACCCAGTTTACCTCAAAGTTCTGGAATTAGTTGCATGAAACTTTGGGTACCAGGCTAGAGTTCAGTACAGCTTTTCATCCGCAGACAGACGGATAGACCGAGAGAGTCAATTAGATTTTGGAGGATATGCTGAGAGCTCGCGTGCTAGATTACAGATCTAGTTGGGGCGACAATTTGCCTTATGCAGAGTTCTCCTACAACAACAGTTATCAATCCAGTTTGAAGATGGCCCCTTTCGAAGCCTTGTACGAAAGGAGGTGCAGCACCCCATTGTCGTGGGATGAAGTTGGAGACCGCCAGCTGTTTGCACCAGATTTAATTAAGGAGTCTGAATAGAAGGTGAAATTGATTCGCGATAGGCTCAAGGTAGCCCAGTCCAGGCAGAAGAGCTACGCAGATTCTAAACGCAAGGAGATAGTTTACGAAGTCGGAGACCGAGTTTATCTTTGAGTATCTCCACTTCGAGGAGTTAAGCGTTTTGGAGTTAAGGGAAAGTTAGAGCCACGTTTTGTAGGACCATACAAGGTTTTGGAGCGTATGGGAGAAGTAGCCTACAAGTTGGAATTGCCCGAAGGATTGTTAGGAGTTCACGACGTATTCCACGTTTCCCAGTTGAAGAAGTGCCTCGCAGAGATGGCTGATATACCGCTGAGAGATACAGTTCCGCTGGAAGCGATTCAGTTGGACAGTGATTTGACCTATGAGGAAAAACCGGTGAAGATTCTTGAGTATGGGAGCCGAGTCACCCACAGCAAGGTTATCAAGTTTTGCAAAGTTCAGTGGAGCCACCACACGGAGGATGAAGCCACCTGGGAGCGAGAGGAAGATCTGCTGAAGGACCACCCTCACCTATTTTCTAGCCAACCCGAATCTCGAGGGCGAGATTCATCTTAAGGGGGGTAGGTTTGTAACATCCCAAAATTTCAATTTGGAATGTTATACATTAGATCATCACTGCATATCATATTTTGTTTGCTTTTGGTTGATCCTAGAAATTCTACGCAACTCAAGGACCCTCGGAGAGAGTTGGGGATTTCATTATTTTCATATTTGGGTTTTCTATAATTTTGAAAATAGGATCATTTGATTTTAATTATTTTCTCTTCAATTATTTCTATTATAAAAATATGAGAGAGGGAATAAAATGACTTTCCCAAAATAAAGAAATATTGAGGATTTAATGATAAAATCAAATAAGATTTTATTTTGGAGTTATTTGCTATTTTATTTGAATTTAGGAAAGATGCGCATTTTTCAAAATTGCATTTAGGACCCAAATAAATGTTCATCTAGACCGGCTTGATTTTAGAAGTCGAGGAAAATTTATTTCGGGATTTTTGGAGTCCATTTAGTATTTCTTTTATTTGTTTTTCTGCGCGTAATTATTTAAAAAACGTGCAACCGACTTAGAGCCGGTTTCGGTCAGGACTCTTCGGGACGGCCTTTATAAGAAGCCGACCCCGAGCCCGTAAGCCCACCCCGCGCCTAACCCTAACCCTAGCCGCCCAAGCCGCCGCCGACGCGGCTTGCCGCTGTCGCCGCCGCCGCCGGACGCCGCCGCCCCACCGCCTCGCACCGACGCCGCCGCCCCACGCCGCCGCCGCCGGACGCCGCCGCCCCACGCCGCGCCGCCACACGTCGGAGTCGCCGCCGCCCCGCCCGCTGACCCCGCCGCCGCCGCCGCCGAGGTTGATCCCGCCGCCGCCGCCGGTTTTCCCTAGAAAACCGTTTGGTTTTCTGTTCGGTTTTTCGTTCGTTTTTTTAGATTCGTTTTTTATCGGTTTATTTTCCGGTTTAGTTTATTTAGCGAGCGTTCGCTCGTTCGTTCGTTTTAACGAACACGTTCACCGTTTAGTTACAGAAAACGAACGTTCGTTCTTTAATCTGTTCATCGTTTTTCTTTTTCTCGGATTTTCCGCAATTATTTCTGATCGCGATTTCAGATCCGATTTTCGTTCTAGTATAACTTTTCGCTCGTTTATCGGAATCAGGCAATTCAAGCACCTGGAGTTTCGTCTCGAAACCCTCTTTCCATTTAACCAACTCAAACAAGTTTTTGCTTCTGTAAAATTTGACCTTGATCCAAATTAATAAATGAAGCTTGTTTCTTTCGCCATTTGACTTTCGTTGCTTCGTTCATTTTGATTCTTTTTGCAAACCAGAGTTCTTAAGTTGAACTTTCTGGTTAGATCTCTAATTTGAGTTTTACCTGTGCATTAGTTGAGTACTTATTGTATGCTTGTTTGTTTGTGATAGAGTACCCGGAGTGCGCTGCTTGCTACTTTGAATCTCTAGGTTTCGCAGATCATCAGCAAGGCAAGTAACACTTTGATCATACCTCCTACTACCCAGTTTTTATTGCATTAGATCAATACTCAAACAATTGCATGATTACGATCTAATTAAATTGTGGGTTTTGGGAAGTAGATGAGGTACTACCTATTACCTATTTTATTATCAAACCTTTGGGAGTTACTTCTACGCGTTGCTTATATTGCGATGCTATGCTAGTAGACGTGGATTGGGTGAGTGTATCCATGACAGATGTGAGATTGTTAAATTAATGGTTTATCTAAGGTGGCAACTTAAACACACATCTGGGTGGATTGAGGCACCTGGGTATTCCAGCGATTGCCTATTTTTCTTTATGGACCGCCACCCAGGCTCAAAGGGATCATGAGATTATTCATACTAGAAACTTCCGTGTGCAGCCACAAGATACTATGGGCTCTAGCATAGTTGACTAAGTCGTGCGAACTCTTACAGTGGTAGACTAGCAGATGTAGGGGATGTAGGTTGGTACGGTATACCCGTTCGTAAGGTGCTAGCGCTTCTGAAAGACTATGTCTCGGTCATCCGTTTCTCAAACATCATGTAGTGTGAGAATCCCAACGGAGGAGATCGGGTCTTGTGGGAAAAAGTGCACAAACCTCTGCAGAGTGTATAAACTAATCATGGTTAGTCGTGTCCCCGGTTATGGACAACTTGAGTATCTAGTACTTGGATTATCATGTGAATCTCATCATGTTACTTTAATTATTATTGTTGGGTTTTAATGATGATGCTTAATTGGGATTGAGAGGGTGTCTACACTCTTAATGTTTAACAACTACCATGATAGTTAAATAAAATTTATTCCTTTGCAGTAGGGAAAAATTGGCTTTATGCAAAACTATAACCTTAGAGCTTTCCACCAGCCGGATATGCATGTAGTATAGCCTTAATCTTTCATTACTCTCTATGTGTTACATTGCCAACATATTCCATGTGCTGACCCATTTTCGAGCTGCAACGTTGATGTTGCATACTTTTTAGACGATGAGTAAGGTTCCTTTAGGTCGTGGTTCTATACTTAGTGATGCCATTGGAGTTGATGGACTCACTTATCTTCCAAGCCTTCCGTTGTTAACGTTATTAGATGGCCTTAGGCCATATTTATTGTAATAAGTTCTCTTTTGAGACATTCGATGTAATAAGTGTGTGATTGCCACTCTGTTATAAATCCTTCAAGTACTTTGCGTGTCAGCAGTACCGATCCAGGGATGACACTGATGCACAGAGATCAGACTGGTTGAGGTCTGGTCGCTACAGAAACGGGTCAGCACATGGAATATGCTAGCAAAGTAACACAAGAGTAATGCACAGAATAATTGCTATCACTATATGCATATTTGGCTAGTGGAGGCTGTATGGTTAATAAGTTTTTGCGAAAACCCAAATTTTCCCTACAACAAAGAATAACTTTTATTTAACTATCATGGTAGTTGTTAAACATTGAGAAGGTTCCTCCAAGTCAATCCCAATTAAATATCATCATTAAACCCAATCAAATTATATTAAGAGTGATGAGATCAACATGATAATCCAAGAACCAGAGACTCAAGATGTCCATAACCGGGGACATGGCTAACCATGATTAGTTTATTCACTCTGCAGAGGTTTGCGCACTTTTCCCCACAAGACTCAATCTCCTCCCTTGGATTTTTTGCACTACATGGTGTTTGAGAAAACGGATGACCGAGACACAGTCTTTTAGAAGTATTAACTCTCTACTCTTGATAGACAGTACCACCTACAACCCACTACATCTGCTAGTCTACCTCTTCGAGAGCTTCACGCAACTTACTCCACTATGCTAGAGCCCATAATAGCTTGTGGCCGCACACAGAAGTTTCTAGCATGAATAATCTTATGATCCCTTTGAGCCTGGGTGGCGGGCCGTAGGATTATCACACGAGTCCTCCGGGATATCCTAGGACAACACGGGTCCTCCGGGTCCTCCGGGATCTCCAGGTGCCCACAAGCAATCCACCCAGATGTGTGTTTAAGTTGCCACCTTAAGTTGAACCATTAGTTAATAACTCACATATGTAATGAATACTCTCAAACCCAATCCATGTCTACGAGCATAGCATAGCAAAACATAATAAGCAACGTAGAAGTAACTCCCAAGGGTTTGATACTAAAACAGGTAATAGGTACTACCTCATCTACTTCCCGGAACCCACAATTTAATCAGATCCTAATCATGCAATTGTTTGAGGATTTATCTAATGCAATAAACTGGGTAGTAAGGAGGTATGATCAATGTTGGAAATATGCCCTAGAGGCAATAATAAATTAGTTATTATTATATTTCCTTGTTCATGATAATCGTTTATTATCCATGCTAGAATTGTATTGATAGGAAACTCAGATACATGTGTGGATACATAGACAACACCATGTCCCTAGTAAGCCTCTAGTTGACTAGGTCGTTGATCAATAGATGGTTACGGTTTCCTGACCATGGACATTGGATGTCATTGATAACGGGATCACATCATTAGGAGAATGATGTGATGGACAAAGACCCAATCCTAAGCCTAGCACAAGATCATGTAGTTCGTATGCTAAAGCTTTTCTAATGTCAAGTATCATTTCCTTAGACCATGAGGTTGTGCAACTCCCGGATACCGTAGGAGTGCTTTGGGTGTGCCAAACGTCACAACGTAACTGGGTGGCTATAAAGGTACACTACAGGTATCTCCGAAAGTGTCTGTTGGGTTGGCACGAATCGAGACTGGGATTTGTCACTTCGTGTAAACGGAGAGGTATCTCTGGGCCCACTCAGTAGGACATCATCATAATGTGCACAATGTGATCAAGGAGTTGATCACGGGATGATGTGTTACGGAACGAGTAAAGAGACTTGCCGGTAACGAGATTGAACAAGGTATCGGGATACCGACGATCGAATCTCGGGCAAGTGTCGTACCGATAGACAAAGGGAATTGTATACGGGATTGATTAAGTCCTTGACATCGTGGTTCATCCGATGAGATCATCATGGAACATGTGGGAGCCAACATGGGTATCCAGATCCCGCTGTTGGTTATTGACCGGAGAGTCATCTCGGTCATGTCTGCATGTCTCCCGAACCAGTAGGGTCTACACACTTAAGGTTCGGTGACGCTAGGGTTATAGAGATATTAGTATGCGGTAACCCGAAAGTTGTTCAGAGTCTTGGATGAGATCCCGGACGTCACGAGGAGTTCCGGAATGGTCCGGAGGTAAAGAATTATATATAGGAAGTGCTGTTTCAGCCATCGAGACAAGTTTCGGGGTCACCGGTATTGTACCGGGACCACCGGAAGGGTCCCGGGGGTCCACCGGGTGGGGCCACCTATCCCGGAGGGCCCCATGGGCTGAAGTGGGAAGGGATCCAGCCCAAAGTGGGCTGGGGCGCCACTTCCCCCTAGGGCCCATGCGCCTAAGGGTGGGGAAACCCTAGGGGAAGAGTCCTAAGAGGGGAAGGCACCCCTAGGTGCCTTGCGGGGGAGGGACTCCTCCCTTGGCCGCCGCCCCCCTAGGAGATTGGATCTCCTAGGGCCGGTGCCCCCCCCCCTTGGCCTCCCTATATATAGTGAGGTAAGGAGGGCCTCTCACCACGCGTCTTGGTGCCTCCCTCTCCCTCTCCAACACCTCCTCCTCCATAGTGCTTGGCGAAGCCCTGCCAGAGTACTGCAGCTCCATCACCACCACGCCGTCATGCTGCTGGATCTCCATCAACCTCTCCTTCCCCCTTGCTGGATCAAGAAGGAGGAGACGTCGCTGCTCCGTACGTGTGTTGAACGCGGAGGTGCCGTCCGTTCGGCGCTAGGATCATCGGTGATTTGGATCACGACGAGTACGACTCCATCAACCCCGTTCTCTTGAACGCTTCCACGCGTGATCTACAAGGGTATGTAGATCCACTCCTCCCTCGTTCTAGATGACTCCATAGATAGATCTTGGTGACATGTAGGAAATTTTTGAATTTATGCTACGTTCCCCAACAGTGATATTCACTTATGCTTCACAAAGTAGTTAGATTCCTCACTTGTACTGATCCGTGGATTCGTACAAATCTGGAACCAACTCCTTATCTATGAGTGAATGTCTTCGCACGATGAGGTCAATGTCTTCTAAACTGATTTATCCTCAAAATCTTCTGAGAATGCATATGACCTCTTCCCCTTCCCTCGCACCTTAATGCTGTCACAGGTACATGTCCGTGGGAGAATCCCTTGGTTCTCATAGTCTGCATTCATTTGCAGAATTCTTACAGTATCACATAAATTCTCCCGAAGCCAGTTCCTGTTTGTCAGCAAGCGAAAGCCTTTGAAGCCTTTGAACGTATTGAAGCCTTTCAGTTTAAAGTTCATGGCTTCAGAGAAATCAGCAAGGAAGGGTGGCAGAAAGCGTCGAGGAGAAACATCAAGAGATCTGCCCGATGACCTCTCAGAGCTGTACAAGACAGATCCTGAAGAGGATTAATCAGTGCAAGACACGAATCCAATGGATTCGACGCTATTGGGCAGAACAGTGGTTCAAGTACAGATTTGTGACAAAGAATATGCTGAAAAGAATGCCATCAAGCGACCATGGGGAGACATCCTCTACAAAAATCTTCAACCCAGGACCAGAGATGAAGCCATTGAACAAGGCTTCTATCCCTGCAATGGTCCATGGACCACAGCCTGCGGGATGCTGACCATCGTCACTGCTATTGGTGTCGTGACGACAATCTGTTTAGCGCAACTTCCCGTTTGCCCAGAAAACTTCACGCGAAGCCAGGAACCAAAGAAGGTCTTTGGGATTAGATTTCAACCCTGGTCTCTGCTCCCCGTGCCGATGGAACTCGCGAAGCTGAACCCAATCTTCTTGGGCCCTTCTACAACCTTGAAGGTCTCAATCACCCATATAGTGGTTCAAGGACTGCCGTGAATGAGCCTTGCAGATGGCGCTGACTAGATGAAGCGCCTGCAGCGCGAAAGCCAAAGAAACTGAAGCAGCCAAAAGCTTCAAGCCTGCCTCTGCACCCAAAATCTCACGGAGCGAAGCCATTGGCACCTGCACTCCTGAAGACAGTGTGCAGTCTGAAGATTTGTCACTCATCTCCAAGCCCCAGAAGGTCAAGATGCCTTCTGCCACACACCGGCCAGAGCTGACAGCTGCTGCCATTCTGCGCAACGATGCCATTGATCTGTCCAGTGATGAAGATCTTGCAGATGACGCTCTTGAGCAACTCATCAAGAGCAAAGAAGAAGCAGAAATCTTCAATGATCTGCCTCTCTTTGATGTGACAATCATCCACAACTTCATTGATGAGTGGTTTGACACGCCAAACATCAGCTTTGAAGATCTGCAATTACCCATTGGCCTTAGTGTCGCTTTTCATGGTGCCATTGCTTCAGAGCTAGCTCTCGCTCAGCGCATCGTCGAACTGAAGCAAAAGATTGACTATGAAAAGTCTCAGTTCAAGAAGCATATGGCCAAGCTCAGCGTGCAAGAGGTGAAAAACTTCAAGATTATGCTGTTGGGCACGTAGTAATTTCAAAAAAATTCCTACGCACACGCAAGATCATGTGATGCATAGCAATGAGAGGGGGAGAGTGTGATCTACGTACCCTTGTAGATCGACAACGGAAGCGTTAACTTGGTTGATGTAGTCGTACGTCTTCACGGCCCGACCGATCAAGCACCGAAACTACGGCACCTCCGAGTTCTAGCACACGTTCAGCTCGATGACGATTCCCCCGGCTCCGAATCCAGCAAAGTGTCGGGGAAGAGTTCCGTCAGCACGACGGCGTGGTGACGATCTTGATGTACTACTGTCACAGGGCTTCGCCTAAGCACCGCTACAATATTATCGAGGACTTATGGTGGAGGGGGCACCGCACACGGCTAAGAATATATCACATGGATCAACTTGTGTGTCTATGGGGTGCCCCCTGCACCCGTATATAAAGGAGCAAGGGGAGGAGGAGGCCGGCCCTAGGAGGGGGCGCGCCAAGGTGGAGTCCTCCTCCTAGTCCTAGGTAGGACTCCCATAGGAGGGGGAAAGAAGTGGGGAAAAGGAGAAGGAAGGAAGGGGGCCGCCCCCCTTCCCTAGTCCAATTCAGACCAGACCAAGGGGAGGGGTGCGCGCCACCCTTGAGGCCCTTTTTCTTCTTTCCCGTAAGGCCCAATAAGGCCAATACGTATTCCCGTAATTCTCCGGTACTCTCCGAAAAATACCCGAATCACTCGGAACTTTCCGATGTCCGAAATATAGTCGTCCAATATATCAATCTTTACGTCTCGACCATTTCGAGACTCCTCGTCATGTCCGTGATCTCATCCGGGACTCCAAACTCCTTCGGTACATCAAAATGCATAAACTCATAATATAACTGTCATCGTAAACCTTAAGCGTGCGGACCCTACGGGTTCGAGAACAATGTAGACATGACCGAGACACGTCTCCAGTCAATAACCAATAGCGGAACCTGGATGCTCATATTGGCTCCTACATAATTCTACGAAGATCTTTATCGGTCAGACCGCATAACAACATACGTTGTTCCCTTTGTCATCGGTATGTTACTTGCCCGAGATTCGATCGTCGGTATCTTAATACCTAGTTCAATATCGTTACCGGCAAGTCTCTTTACTCGTTCCGTAATACATCATCTCACAACTAACTCATTAGTTGCAATGCTTGCAAGGCTTATGTGATGTGCATTACCGAGAGGGCCTAGAGATACCTCTCCGACAATCGGAGTGACAAATCCTAATCTCGAAATACGCCAACCCAACATGTACCTTTGGAGACACCTGTAGAGCACCTTTATAATCACCCAGTTACGTTGTGACGTTTGGGAGCACACAAAGTGTTCCTTCGGCAAACGGGAGTTGCATAATCTCATAGTCATAGGAACATGTATAAGTCATGAAGAAAGCAATAGCAACATACTAAACGATCGGGTGCTAAGCTAATGGAATGGGTCATGTCAATCAGATCATTCACCTAATGATGTGATCCTGTTAATCAAATAACAACTCTTTGTCCATGGTTAGGAAACATAACCATCTTTGATTAACGAGCTAGTCAAGTAGAGGCATACTAGTGACACTCTGTTTGTCTATGTATTCACACATGTATTATGTTTCCGGTTAATACAATTCTAGCATGAATAATAAACATTTATCATGATATAAGGAAATAAATAATAACTTTATTATTGCCTCTTGGGCATATTTCCTTCAGTCTCCCACTTGCACTAGAGTCAATAAGCTAGTTCACATCGCCATGTGATTCAACACTAAGAGTTCACATCACCATGTGATTAACACCCATAGTTCACATCGTCATGTGACCTATACCCTAAGGGTTTACTAGAGTCAATAATCTAGTTCACATCATTTATGTGATTAACACCCAAAGAGTACTAAGGTGTGATCATGTTTTGCTTGTGAGATAATTTTAGTCAACGGGTCTGTCACATACAGATCCGTAAGTATTTTTGCGAATTCTATGTCTACAATGCTCTGCACGGAGCTACTCTAGCTAATTGCTCCCACTTTCAATATGTATCTAGATCGAGACTTTGAGTCATCCAGATCTGTGTCAAAACTTGTATCGATGTAAATTTTTACGACGAACCTTTTGTCACCTCCATAATCGAGAAATATTTCCTTATTCCACTAAGGATAATTTTTGACCGCTGTCCAGTGATCTACTCCTAGATCGCTATTGTATTCCCTTGCTTAACACAGTGTAGGGTATACAATAGATCTGGTACACATCATGGCATACTTTATAGAACCTATGGCTGAGGCATAGGGAATGACTTTCATTCTCTTTCTATCTTCTGCCGTGGTCGGGCTTTGAGTCTTACACAATTTCATACCTTGTAACACAGGCAAGAACTCTTTCTTTGACTGCTCCATTTTGAACTACTTCAAAATCTTGTCAAGGTTTGTACTTATTGAAAAAAACTTATCAAGCGTCTTGATCTATCTCTATAGATCTTGATGCTCAATATGTAAGCAGCTTCACCGAGGTCTTTCTTTGAAAAACTCCTTTCAAACACTCCTTTATGCTTTGCAGAATAATTCTACATTATCTCTGATCAACAATATGTCATTCACATATACTTATCAGAAATGCTGTAGTGCTCCCACTCACTTTCTAGTAAATACAGGCTTCACCGCAAGTCTGTATAAAACTATATGCTTTGATCATACTATCAAAGCATTTATTCCAACTCCGAGAGGCTTGCACCAGTCCATATATGGATCGCTGGAGCTTGCACACTTTGTTAGCTCCTTTTGGATCGACAAAACCTTCTGGCTGCATCATATACAACTCTTCTTCCAGAAATCCATTCAGGAATGCAGTTTTGACATCTATTTGCTGGATTTCATAAAATGCGGCTATTGCTAACATGATTCGGACAGACTTAAGCATAGATATGAGTGAGAAACTCTCATCATAGTCAACACCTTGAACTTGTCGAAAACCTTTTTGCGACAATTCTAGCTTTGTAGATAGTAACACTGCTATCAGCGTCCGTCTTCCTCTTGTAGATCCATTTAATCTCAATGGCTCGCTGATCATTGGGCAAGTCAATCAAACTCCATACTTTGTTCTCATACATGGATCTCATCTCATATTTCATGGCCTCAAGCCATTTTGCGGAATCTAGGCTCATCATCGCTTCCTCATAGTTCGCAAGTTCGTCATGGTCTAGTAACATGACTTCCAGAACAGGATTACCGTACCACTTTGGTGCGGATCTCACTCTAGTTTACCTACGAGATTCGGTATTAACTTGATCTGAAGTTACATGATCATCATCATTAGTCTTCCTCACTAATTGGTGTAGTAGTCACAGGAACAAATTTCTTGTGATGAACTACTTTTCAATAAGGGAGAAGGTACAATTACCTTATCAAGTTCTACTTTCCTCCCACTCACTTCTTTCAAGAGAAACTCCTTCTCTAGAAAGGATCCATTCTTAGCAACGAATGTCTTGCCTTCAGATCTGTGATAGAAGGTGTACCCAATAGTCTCCTTTGGGTATCCTATGAAGACATATTTCTCCGATTCGGGTTTGAGCTTATCAGGATGAAACTTTTTCATATAAGCATCACAATCCCAAACTTTAAGAAACGACAACTTTGGTTTCTTTCCAAACCACAGTTCAGATTGTGTTGTCTCAACGGACTTAGATGGTGCCCTTTTAAACGTGAATGCAGTTGTCTTTAATGCATAACCCCAAAACGATAGTGGTAGATCGGTAAGAGACATCATAGTTCGCACCATATCTAATAAAGTACGGTTATGACGTTCGGACACACCATTATGCTGTGGTGTTCCAGGTGGCGTGAGTAGTGAAACTATTTCACATTGTTTTTAACTGAAGGCCAAACTCGTAACTCAAATATTTGTCTCCGCGATCAGATCGTAGAAACTTTATTTTCTTGTCACGATGATTTTCCACTTCACTCTGAAATTCTTTGAACTTTTCAAATGTTTCATACTTATGTTCCATCAAGTAGATATACCCATATCTGCTCAAATCATCTGTGAAGTTCAGAGAATAACGATACTTGCCGTGAGCCCTAACACTCATCGGACCGCATACATCAGTATGTATTATTTCCAATAAGTCAGTTGCTCACTCCGGAGAACGGAGTCTTAATCATCTTACCCATGAGGCATGGTACACAAGCATCAAGTGATTCATAATCAAGTGATTCCAAAATCCCATCAGCATGGAGTTTCTTCATGCGCTTTACACCAATATGACCTAAATGGCAGTGCTACAAATAAGTTGCACTATCGTTATTAACTTTGCATCTTTTGGCTTCAATATTATGAATATGTGTATCACTACAATCGAGATCCAATAAACCATTTTCGTTGGTGTGTATGACCATAGAAGGTTTTATTCATGTAAACAGAACAACAATTGTTCTCTAACTTAAATGAATAACCGTATTGCAATAAACATGATCAAATCATATTCATGCTCAACGCAAACACCAAATAACACTTATTTAGGTTCAACACTAATCTCGAAAGTACAGGGAGTCTGCGATGATGATCATATCAATCTTGGAACCACTTCCAACACACATCGTCACTTCACCCTTAACTAGTCTCTGTTTATTCTGCAACTCCCGTTTCGAGTTACTAATCTTAGCAACTGAACTATTATCAAATACTGAGGGGTTTCTATAAACACTAGTAAAGTACACATCAATAACATGTATATCAAATATACTTCTGTTCACTTTGCCATCCTTCTTATCCGCCAATCACTTGGGGTAGTTCCGCTTCCAGTGACCAGTTCCTTTGCAGTAGAAACACTTAGTCTCAGGCTTAGGACCAGACTTGGGCTTCTTCACTTGAGTAGCAACTTGCTTGCTGTTCTTCTTGAAGTTCCCCTTCTTCCCTCTGCCCTTTTCTTGAAACTAGTGGTCTTGTCTACCATCAACACTTGATGTTTTTCTCGATTTCTACCTTCGTCAATTTCCGCATTACGAAGAGCTTGGGAATCGTTTCCGTTATCCCTTGCATATCATAGTTCATCACGAAGTTCTACTAACTTGGTGATGGTGACTAGAGAATTCTGTCAATCACTATATTATCTGGAAGATTAACTCCCACTTGATTCAAGCGATTGTAGTATCAGACAATCTGAGCACATGCTCACTAGTTGAGCGATTCTCCTCCATCTTTTAGTGATAGAACTTGTTGGAGACTTCATATCTCTCAACTAGGGTATTTGCTTGAAATATTAACTTCAACTCCTGGAACATCTCATATGCTCCATGATGTTCAAAACGTCTTTGAAGTCCCGATTCTAAGCCATTAAGCATGGTGCACTAAACTATCAAGTAGTCATCATATTGAGCTAGCCAAACGTTCATAACGTCTGCATCTGCTCCTGCAATAGGTCCATCACCTAGCGGTGCATCAAGGACATAATTCTTCTGTGCAGCAATGAGGATAAACCTCAGATCACGGATCCAATCCGCATCATTGCTACTAACATCTTTCAACACAATTTTCTCTAGGAACATATCAAAATAAACACAGGGAAGCAACAACGCGAGCTATTGATCAACAGCATGATTTGCAAAATACTACCAGGACTAAGTTCATGATAAATTTAAGTTCAATTTAATCATATTACTTAAGAACTCCCACTTAGATAGACATCCCTCTAATCCTCTAAGTGATTACGTGACCCAAGTTAACTAAATCATGTCCGATCATCACGTGAGATGGAGTAGTTTCATTAGTGAACATCACTATGTTGATCATATCTACTATATGATTCACGCTCGACCTTTCGATCTCCGTGTTCCGAGGCCATATCTGTATATGCTTGGCTCGTCAAGTATAACCTGAGTATTCTGCATGTGCAACTGTTTTGCACCCGTTGTATTTGAACGTAGAGCCTATCACACCCGATCATCACGTGGTGTCTCAGCACGAAGAACTTTCGCAACGGTGCATACTCAGGGAGAACACTTCTTGATAATTAGTGAGAGATCATCTTATAATGCTACCGTCAATCAAAGCAAGATAAGATGCATAAAAGATAAACATCACATGCAATCAATATAAGTGATATGATATGGCCATCATCATCTTGTGCTTGTGATCTCCATCTTCGAAGCACCGTCGTGATCACCATCGTCACCGGCGCGACACCTTGATCTCCATCGTAGCATCGTTGTCGTCTCGCCAATCTTATTCTTCCACGACTATCGCTACCGCTTAGTGATAAAGTAAAGCATTACAGCACGATTGCATTGCATACAATAAAGCAACAACCATATTGCTCCTGCCAGTTGCCGATAACTCGGTTACAAAACATGATCATCTCATACAATAAAATTTAGCATCATGTCTTGACCATATCACATCACAACATGCCCTGCAAAAACAAGTTAGACGTCCTCTACTTTGTTGTTGCAAGTTTTACATGGCTGCTACGGGCTTTAAGCAAGAACCAATCTTACCTACGCATCAAAACCACAACGATAGTTTGTCAAGTTGGTGCTGTTTTAACCTTCGCAAGGACCGGGCGTAGCTGCACTCGGTTCAACTAAAGTTGGAGAAACTGTCACCTGCTAGCCACCTTTGTGCAAAGCACGTCGGGAGAACCGGTCTCGCGTAAGCGTACGCGTAATGTCGGTCCGGGCCGCTTCGTCCAACAATACCGCCGAACCAAAGTATGACATGCTGGTAAGCAGTATGACTTATATCGCCCACAACTCACTTGTGTTCTACTCGTGCATATAACATCAACATATAAAACCTAGGCTCGGATGCCACTGTTGGGTTTCGTAGTAATTTCAAAAAAATTCCTATGCACACGCAAGATCATGGTGATGCATAGCAATGAGAGGGGGAGAGTGTGATCTACGTACCCTTGTAGATCGACAACGGAAGCGTTAACTTGGTTGATGTAGTCGTACGTCTCCATGGCCCGACCGATCAAGCACCGAAACTACGGCACCTCCGAGTTCTAGCACAGGTTCAGCTCGATGACGATCCCCGGACTCCGATCCAGCAAAGTGTCGGGGAAGAGTTCCGTCAGCACGACGGCGTGGTGACGATCTTGATGTACTACCGTCGCAGGGCTTCGCCTAAGCACCGCTACAATATTATCGAGGACTATGGTGGAAGGGGGCACCGCACACGGCTAAGAATATGATCACGTGGATCAACTTGTGTCTAGAGGTGCCCCCCCTGCCCCCATATATAAAGGAGCAAGGGAGGAGGAGGCCGACCCGAGGAGGGGGCGCGCCAAGTGTGGAGTCCTACTAGGACTCCCTAGTCCTAGTAGGATTCCACCTCCCATATGGAATAGGAAAAGAGGAAGGGAAAAGGAGAAGGAAGGAAGGGGGCGCCCCCCTTCCCTAGTCCAATTCGGACCAGACCAAGGGGAGGGGTGCGGCCACCCTTGAGGCCCTTTTTCTTCTTTCCCGTATGGCCCAATAAGGCCCAATACGTATTCCCGTAACTCTCCGGTACTCCGAAAAATACCCGAATCACTCGGAACCTTTCCGATGTCCGAATATAGTCATCCAATATATCGATCTTTACATCTCGACCATTTCGAGACTCCTCGTCATGTCCCCGATCTCATCCGGGACTTCGAACTCCTTTGGTACATCAAAACTCATAAACTCATAATATAACTGTCATTGAAACCTTAAGCGTGCGGACCCTACGGGTTCGAGAACAATGTAGACATGACCGAGACACGTCTCCAGTCAATAACCAATAGCGGAACCTGGATGCTCATATTGGCTCCCACATATTCTACGAAGATCTTTATCGGTCAGACCGCATAACAACATACGTTGTTCCCTTTGTCATCGGTATGTTACTTGCCCGAGATTCGATCGTCGGTATCTTAATACCTAGTTCAATCTCGTTACCGGCAAGTCTCTTTACTCGTTCCGTAATACATCATCTCACAACTAACTCATTAGTTGCAATGCTTGCAAGGCTTATGTGATGTGCATTACCGAGAGGGCCCAGAGATACCTCTCCGACAATCGGAGTGACAAATCCTAATCTCGAAATACGCCAACCCAACATGTACCTTTGGAGACACCTGTAGAGCACCTTTATAATCACCCAGTTACGTTGTGACGTTTGGTAGCACACAAAGTGTTCCTCCGGCAAACGGGAGTTGCATAATCTCATAGTCATAGGAACATGTATAAGTCATGAAGAAAGCAATAGCAACATACTAAACGATCGGGTGCTAAGCTAATGGAATGGGTCATGTCAATCAGATCATTCACCTAATGATGTGATCTTGTTAGTCAAATAACAACTCTTTGTCCATGGTTAGGAAACATAACCATCTTTGATTAACGAGCTAGTCAAGTAGAGGCATACTAGTGACACTCTGTTTGTCTATGTATTCACACATGTATTATGTTTCCGGTTAATACAATTCTAGCATGAATAATAAACATTTATCATGATATAAGGAAATAAATAATAACTTTATTATTGCCTCTAGGGCATATTTTCTTCAGTATTCCATTGTAAAAACAATGTTTTACTGAATTATAAAGGTTTGTTCATACTTTTGCCTGAAAGTATTATGATGCCTCCTGTGCGGCCGTTTAAGTATATATGTATATAACCTGAAAGTTTGCAGTCGTCGGCTTCAGCCCCCACGCATATAATGCGGGGGTGTTCGCAAAAAACACGTATTCACACTTGATCCAATGTCTTGGTCCATTAAGGAGGTGGTAGCGCAGCGAACGAGGCAATCAGACTATATTGCTTTAACACTTTCACTTAGCCATAGGAGTTTGGCGATGGGACTACTATATAGCCCCTGGTACCTCCGCGCTCGCATGAATACGGTGCGCGTACGTACATGACCGGGAAACGGCCCTTTGTTAATGTGGAGGAATCCCGAAGATTCCGCTAAGTCATCAAGTGGTTGACCAGTCTCGCGCTTTATCACGGCAGTCCGTTTTCGGCTTTCTCTACTGAGGTGCTCATCCGGATGAACCAGGGCACAATCGCAGTAGTTCTCCCGGTGCTGCCTTAGCCGATAGAGCGGAACGTAAGGTAGCAAAACATGGGAGCCGGGCAAACCCAACATTTGACCAAAGATATGATTCGGAGCTGATGCATACAAGGCCAAACTCGCGACGCCGAACACTCCCTAAGGTATTCAGTCTTTATAACATATGCCGGGCTGAACAATGCCCTTAATAATAAACCCCGAGTGTCCAGGTACGTGAAATATTCTGACATGGCGAAATGCCAATAACGTCAGCATCCTTCTCGGTTGTATTGAGTATCCGGAGGATGTGAACAACAAGAGACAGTAACAAAAGGTTTACGAAGGGTCTTAATCTGAAAAGAAACCTTTGAGCGGGTCCCTGCTGCACGTCTGCGCCTGTGTCTCCATTTTGCCGTGTCCTGGACAGGTGTAGCATGATTGTCATCTATACAAGAGAAGAACTTAGGTGAAAGTTGTCGTGCCAAAAAATTGATTATTCTCGATAAACCATTAAAATTCAAGATAAGTCAAGTTGAGCCGAACTAGCCCTGATTACACGCAGGAAGCCCCTGGTACCGTCTATGAGGGTTTAACCATCAAACCAATCTCAGGTATATCTAGTGATGCGCCGGACTCGTCTAACCGTGTCCGCGGTCTTGACGACGTGTCATTTATTCTGGTTGGTGAGGCCGTCTAGTGCTTGGCTGTTAAAGCCGCCGCACGTTCTTCCGCACGTAGAGAACACTCAATATTTCCACTAACTGTGATGGTGCCACGTGGACCAGGCATCTTAAGCTTAAGAGAAGCGTAATGTGGTACCGCATTAAAACGAGCGAAAGCCATTCTTCCGAGTAGTGCTTGATAGCCGCTTCAGAATGGAGCAATGTCGAAGTCTAACTTCTCACTTCAGTAGTTGTCGGGTGAACCGAATACAACCTCTAGTATTAGAGAGCCCGTGGAGCGGGCCTCTGGGCCTGGTTTTACGCCCTTGAAGGTAGTATTACCGTGGCTGATTTTTGTCGGGTCTATCCCCATTTTGCGGACTGTGTCCTGATATATCAGATTTAGACTAGCGTCGCCGTCCATAAGGACTCGTGTGAGATGGTATCCGTTTATTATTGGGTCTAACACCAAGGCAGCCAATCCTTCATGCCGGATGCTTGTCAGGTGATCCCTGCGATCAAAAGTGATCGGGCAGGCCAACCAGGGGTTGAACTTAGGGGTGACGGGCTCTACGGCGCGTATGTCTCGGAGTGCATGTTTGCTTCTCCTCTTCGTCACATGGATCATGTTTACTGTTTTAACCTCTGGTGGGAATTTTTTTGTCCTCCAGTGCTTTGCTGGCGAGGTTCGTCCTCGTCTTCGCTTGCTGTCTCCCTCCCCTTGTGTTCGGCGTTTAGCTTACCGGCTTGCTTGAAGACCCAGCATTCTCTGTGGGTGTGATTTGCAGGTTTATCAGGGGTGCCATGAATCTGACATAGTTTGTCTAGAATCTTGTTTAGGCTGGACGGTCCATCTCTGC
Organism: Triticum urartu; assembly: GCF_003073215.2. NCBI lineage: Eukaryota > Viridiplantae > Streptophyta > Magnoliopsida > Poales > Poaceae > Triticum > Triticum urartu. Next base: position 134,055,894 of record NC_053027.1, on the reverse strand, counting down.
TGCCTTTGAAAGGCTTTTTCCACTGACCTGGTCGAGAGCCCCTGAATCCGGCGTTTACCGCCGTATTATCTGGGCTGTCTTCTTTATTTCGACGCTTGCTTTTACTACGTCGTGGTTTTCCATTGCCATCCCTGACTTCAGATGTGCTTGGGTCACTGGCGCTACTGCGGGCTAACCAGCTATCTTCGCCCGTGCAAAAGCGGGTCATGAGGCTTGTCAGGGCTGCCATTGTTCTTGGTTTTCCTTGGCCGAGGTGTCTGGCGAGCCATTCGTCTCGGATGCTGTGCTTGAAAGCTGCTAAGGCTTCGGCATCCGGACAGTCGACGATTTGGTTCTTCTTAGTGAGAAACATATTCCAAAGCTTTCGGGCTGACTCTCCGGGCTATTGAATTATATGACTTAAATCGTCTGCATCCAGAGGTCGGACATAGGTCCCTTGAAAATTAGCCCGAAAAGCATCCTCGAGCTCCTCCGTACTTCCAACTGAGTTTTCGGGGAGGCTTTTCAGCCAGTGCCGAGCTGGTACTTTAAGCTTGAGGGGCAAGTACTTGATGGCGTGGAGATCGTCTCCGCGAGCCATATGGATATGGAGGATAAAGTCCTCAATCCAGACCCCAGGGTCTATGGTCCCGTCGTACGCCTCTATGTTCACTGGTTTGAATCCTTCTGGAAATTCATGGTCCAGCACCTCATCGGTGAAACATAGGGGGTGTGCGGCACCCCTGTATTTGGATGTATCATGGCGTTTGGACGGTTGTAGCATTCGGTTTTGATTTTGTGTCGGAGCGCGCTTCCTTGATCCATAGATGGATCTGGTCATACTGGATTTTTGGCGCAAGTCCTCACGTAGATCGTGTGTTGACTTATGTGCTACCTTGTTAGCCGCTCTATCGCGGTCACAAGGTGGTTGATCCGGCCGGTTGGCCGTTTTATTTTTCGGCTGTGTGGGCTCTAAGGCCTCATCGTCGAATTCAGGTAATAGCTTGCGCTTTGGATAGCTCTGTGTGGTAACTTCCACCATACTTTTCTTTGTTGTCGATCACTTTGTTCCACCTGCTGTTGAGCGTATTTTGTGCGGCCTTAAGCCTTTGCTTCTGCTTCTCCAGACTCCTCGCTGTGGCAATAAGCCTTCTGCGGAGGTTCTCTTGTTCCAAGTGCCTTTCCGGGATGATGTGTGCATCTTCGTCCGGACTGTTTTCCTCCCCAGAGGGAGGTTGATGAGCTTGATCCTCGGCGTCGCCGTGTTCGGACATCGGATCCGTACTATGTTCGCCGTTTGCAGTTTCATCGTACTCTGCCGCTGGGTCGGTGTGGTCGCCGTTTCCTCTGGAGTCGACTGGGGTGTTATTTTCTCTTGCGTTGTTATCGCTGTTTTTGCCGAGGCGGGATTTGGGGCGGCGCCGACGCCGCGCTTTGTTTGCTTCTTGGAGGGGTCATCCTCCGCTGTCTTGTCCCCATTGCCTTCTTTGGGTGTATCCACCATGTATATGTCATGTGATGAAGTGGCTGTGCAACTCCCTGTGGGCACTGGTTCCTGTTCCTCTCCTGCATCGTCGTCCATGCCGTCAATGTCTTCCAAGTCGAAATCGAGCATGTCGGTTAAATCGTCAACAGTGGCTACTAAGTGGGTGGTGGGTGGGCAGCGAATTTCTTCGTCGTCCACATCCCGTTCTAGCCGGACATAGTTCGGCCAAGGTTCCCCTGACAAGGAGAGAGACCTTAATGAATTTAGCACATCACCGAAAGGCGAGTGCTGAAAGATATCCGCGGAGGTAAACTCCATGATCGGTGCCCAATCATATTCGATAGGCATGGACGCAGGCGGCTCGAAGCCTATGGCCGGGGACGAATCCAATGGTTCGGAAACACGGCTCTCGCAAGGGGCGAAGTCAGTATTCAGCTCTATCGCCACTGAGAGTGCGGCCTCCATGGCGGGGTCTATCCACCCGCCCTCGGATGGTGTAATTTGCTCTGGATTGAGGGCCGGAGTAGTTGCAGGTGTAATCTCCCGAACACTGTCCGGCGGAAGAGTTACGTCATGCTCGTCGTGATTGTGCGGCGCACCTGACATGGGCTCGAATCCGTCGAAGATCAAGTCTCCGCGGATGTTGGCAGTGTAGTTTAAGTTTCCGAACCTGACCTGATGGTCAGGAGCGTAGCTCTCGATCTGCTCCAGATGGCCAAGCGAGTTGGCCCGCAGTGCGAAGCCGCCGAATACGAAGATCTGTCCAGGGAGGAAAACCTCGCCCTGGACCGCATTGTTACCGATGATCGAAGGAGCCATCAAGCCTCATGACTACGTCATAGTAGAACTCTCAATGAAAGCACCAATGTTGGTGTCAAAACCGGCAGATCTCGGGTAGGGGGTCCCGAACTGTGCGTCTAAGGTGGATGGTAACAGGAGGTGGGGGACACAATGTTTACCCAGGTTCGGGCCCTCTTGATGGAGGTAATACCCTACGTCCTGCTTGATTGATCTTGATGATATGAGTATTACAAGAGTTGACCTACCATGAGATCGTAGAGGCTAAACCCTAGAAGCTAGCCTATGGTCTGATTGTTGTTGTCCTACGGACTAAACCCTCCGGTTTATATAGACACCGGAGGGGGCTAGGGTTACACAGAGTCGGTTACAAGGAAGGAGATCTACATACCCGTATTGCCAAGCTTGCCTTCCATGCCATGGAAAGTCCCATCCGGACACGGGATGAAGTCGTCAATCTTGTATCTTCATAGTCCAACAGTCCGGCCAAAGGATATAGTCGGTTGTTCGGAGACCCCCTAATCCAGGACTCCCTCAGTGAGGAACATGATAGCCCTGAGGAATTTGATACTCAAAATTCCGACCATTGCTGTGCTATGCGCCAGCTGTCCCAAAATATCTACCCACCTAACGGTCATATCATTGAAGGGCATTTATGTCTTATCATGTCGGGCTGCTCCCTAGGCTATAAATAGCCACCCCTACAACCACTAGCTGGTTGGCTGCTCCGAGAGAAACTGACACTTGTCATTTGAGAGCATCCCATCCTCCGAGGACTTTGAGTGAAAATCATCTAGTGAGGAAAACCCAAACCCAAACACCTACAACCCAAAGTGATTGAGCATCACTGAAGAGATTGATCATGCGTGGATCCGACACTTGTTACCTTTGAAGACTATGCATCTTCCACACGGTTAGGCGTCATGGTCTAGAGCATCCAAGAGGAAATTGTGGATCGCCGAGTGACCGAGTCTGTGAAGGTTTGGATGTCACCTGAAGACTTACCATGATTGATTAGGCAAGGTCTGTGTGACCTTAGCTCAAGGGGAATACGGTGAGGACTAAGTGTCCTGAGCTGCGTGTTCAGGACTGTGTGTCCGGGACTGTGTGTCCTCAGGTTTAAATACCTAGCTTCCCTAACCAGACGTACAACTGTCACAACAGTTGGAACTGGTCTACCCAATCATTATCTTCACCGAGCTAACTGGTTCCATTTCCTCAACCCTTCCATTTCCTCATTTCTGTGTTGTGTGTTTGTTCATATCTGTTTGAAGACTTTGACTGAAGACTTTCTATATTTCCTCATCTCAGATTTCTTCAGTCTGTTTGTCTTCATTCTGTTTATCCCGTGTTTACGCTTTCTGTACTCTGTGCTTGTTTTCATTTCATCATGAAGACCATGCTCATGCTCTATTACATTTACTTATGAGTACTTATTCCGCTGCAAGTAGTTCTTCTCTTAGGAATTTCCTCACCTTGAAATTCCTCAGTGAAGAATTCATAAAAATCGCCTATTCACCCCCCTCTAGTCGACTTAACGCACTTTCAATTGGTATCAGAGCAAGGTACTCCCTTGTTCTGTGTGATTTTGATTTAACCGCCTGGAGTTTTAGTTATGTCAACCGTAGGTATGATCAAGGTTTCTGCTGGGTGTCCTACCTTCGATGGGACGGATGATGTCTACTACACAACCTTCTTCTTGTAGACGTTGTTGGGCCTCCAAGTGCAGAGGTTTCTAGGACAATAGCAAATTTCCCTCAAGTGGATGACCTAAGGTTTATCAATCCGTAGGAGGCGTAGGATGAAGATGGTCTCTCTCAAGCAACCCTGCAACCAAATAACAAAGAGTCTCTTGTGTCCCCAACACACCCAATAGAATGGTAAATTGTATAGGTGCAGTAGTTCGGCGAAGAGATGGTGATACAAGTGGTATATGGATAGTAGATAAAGGTTTTTGTAATCTAAAAATATAAAAACAGCAAGGTAACTAATGATAAAAGTGAGCGTAAACGGTATTGCAATGCGTTGAAACAAGGCCTAGGGTTCATACTTTCGCTAGTGTAAGTTCCCTCAACAATACTAACATAATTGGATCATAAAACTATCCCTCAACATGTAACAAAGAGTCACTAATAGCGGAGAACAAACGAAGAGATTATGGTAGGTACGAAACCACCTCAAAGTTATTCTTTCCAATCAATCCGTTGGGCTATTCCTATAAGTGTCACAAACAGCCCTAGAGTTCGTACTAGAATAACACCTTAAGACACAAATCAATCAAAACCCTAATGTCACCTAGATACTCCAATGTCACCTCAAGTATCGTGGGTATGATTATATGATATGCATCACACAATCTCAATTCATCTATTCTACCAACATATAGAACCTCAAAGAGTGCCCCAAAGTTTCTACTAGAGAATCACGACGAAAACGTGTGCCAACCCCTATGCATAGGTTCATGGGCGGAACCCGCAAGTTGGTCACCAAAACATACATCAAGTGGCACGTGGTATCCCATTGTCACCACAGATATCCACGGCAAGACATACATCAAGTGTTCTCAAATCTTTAAAGACTCAATCCGATAAGATAACTCCAAAGGGGAAACTCAATTCATTAAAATAGAGTAGAGGGGGGAAGAAACAACATAGGATCCAAATATAATAGCAAAGCTCGCGATACATCAAGATCGTGCCAAATCAAGAACACGAGAGAGAGAGATCAAACACATAGCTACTGGTACATATCCTTAGCCCTGAGGGAGAACTACTCCCTCCTCGTCATGGAGAGCACCGGGATGATGAAGATGGCCACCGGAGAAGGATTGCCCCCTCCGTAGGGTGCCAGAACGGGTCTAGATTGGTTTTCGGTGGCTACGGAGGCTTCTGGCGGCGGAACTCCCGATCTATTGTTCGTTCTGGAAGTTTTAGGGTATATGGAGTTATATAGGCAGAAGAAGCACATCAGGGGAGCCACGGGGGCCCCACGAGGCTGGGGGGCACGCCCTAGGGGGGGGCGCCCCCACCCTCGTGGGCATCTCCCGTATCTTCTGACGTGGGGTCCAAGTCCATCAGGTGTGTTTCCTTCCAAAAATAACTTCTCCAGTTGATTTCGTTCCGTTTCGACTCCGTCTGATATTCCTTTTCTTCAAAACACTGAAATAGGCATAAAACAGCAAATCTGGGCTGGGCCTCCGGCTAATAGGTTAGTCCAAAAAATAATATAGAAGTGGATAATAAAGCCCAATATTGCCTAAAACAGTAGATAATATAGCATGGAGCAATCAAAAATTATAGATACGTTGGAGACGTATCAAGCATCCCCAAGCTTAATTCCTGCTCGTCCTCGAGTAGGTAAATGATAAAAAGATAATTTTTGATGTGGAATGCTAGTTGGCATAACTTCAATGTAATTCTTCTTAATTGTGGCATGAATATTCAGATCCATAAGATTCAAGACAAAAGTTCATATTGACATAAAAATAATAATACTTCAAGCATACTAACAAAGCAATCATGTCTTCTCAAAATAACATGGCCAAAGAGAGATATCCCTACAAAATCATATAGTCTGGCTATGCTCCATCTTCACCACACAAAATATTTAAATCATGCACAACCCCGATGACAAGCCAAGCAATTGTTTCATACTTTTGATGTTCTCAAACCATTTCAATCTTCACACAATATATGAGCGTGAGCCATGGACATAGCACTATAGGTGGAATAGAATGGTGGTTGTGGAGAGGACAAAAAGGGAGAAGATAGTCTCACATCGACTAGGCATATCAACGGGCTATGGAGATGCCCATCAATAGATATCAATGTGAGTGAGTAGGGATTGCCATGCAACAGATGCACTAGAGCCATAAGTGTATGAAAGCTCAACAAAAGAAATTAGTGGGTGTGCATCCAACTCGCTTGCTCACGAAGACCTAGGGCATTTTGAGGAAGCCCATCATTTGAATATACAAGCCAAGTTCTATAATGAAAGATTCCCACTAGTATATGAAAGTGACAACATAGGAGACTCTCTATCATGAAGATCGTGGTGCTACTTTGAAGCACAAGTGTGGTAAAAGGATAGTAGCATTGTCCCTTTTATTTTTTTATTTTTTTATTTGGCCTTTCTCCTTTTTTTATTTGGACTTCCCGTTTTTTTATTTTGCCATTCTTTTTTTATTTGGCCTTTCTTTTTTGGGGGGGGGGACAATGCTCTATTGAATGATGATCATCACACTTCTATTTATTTACAACTCAATGATACAACTCGATACTAGAACAAAGTATGACTCCATATGAATGCCTCCGGCGGTGTATCGGGATATGCAATGAATCAAGAGTGACAAGTATGAAAGAATAATGAAAAGTGGCTTTGCCACAAATACTATGTCAACTACATGATCATGCTAAGCAATATGACAATGATGAATGTGTCATGATGAACGGGATGGTGGAAAGTTGCATGGAAATATATCTCGGAATGGCTATGGAAATGCCATAATAGGTAGGTATGGTGGCTGTTTTGAGGAAGGTATATGGTGGGTGTATGGTACTGGTGAAAGTTGCGCGGTACTAGAGAGGCTAGCAATGGTGGAAGGGTGAGAGTGCGTATAATCCATGGACTCAACATTAGTCATAAAGAACTCATATACTTATTGCAAAAATCTATTAGTTATCGAAACAAAGTACTATGCGCATGCTCCTAGGGGGGATAGATTGGTAGGAAAAGACCATCGCTCGTCCCCGACTGCCACTCATAAGGAGGACAATCAATAAATAAATCATGCTCCGACTTCATCACATAACGGTTCACCATGCGTGCATGCTACGGGAATCACAAACTTCAACACAAGTATCTCTCAAATTCACAACTACTCAACTAGCATGACTCTAATATCACCATCTCCATATCTCAAAACAATTATCAAGTATCAAACTTCTCATAGTATTCAACACACTCATAAGAGAATTTTATTATTCTTGAATACCTAGCATATTAGGATTTTAAGCAAATTACCATGCTATTTAAGACTCTCAAAATAATATAAGTGAAGCATGAGAGTTCATCTATTTCTTCAAAATATCAAAATAAAACTACCACCATGCTCTAAAAGATATAAGTGAAGCACTAGAGCAAATGACAAACTACTCCGAAAGATATAAGTGAAGATCAATGAGTAGTCGAATAATTATGCAACTATGTGAAGACTCTCTAACATTTAATAATTTCAGATCTTGGTATTTTATTCAAAAGCAAGCAAAATAAAATGACATCTAAGAATAGCACATCATGTGAAGAAGCAAAAACTTAGGATCAACCGATACTAACCGATAGTTGTTGAAGAAGAAAGGTGGGATGCCAACCGGGGCATCCCCAAGCTTAGACGCTTGAGACTTCTTGAAATATTATCTTGGGGTGCCTTGGGCATCCCCAAGCTTGAGCTTTTGTGTCTCCTTAATTCCTCTCATATCACGGTCTCCCTAAATCTCAAAAGCTTCATCCACACAAAACTCAACAAGGACTCGTGAGATAAGTTAGTATAAACCATTGCAAAAACCTTATCATACTCTACTGTATCTACTGTAGCAAATCACTAAAATTATTATTCGACATTGCATACTAAATGCCTATTCATGTTTAATAGTCCTATCCTCAAATAGAATCATAAAAGAAGCAAACATATGCAAACAATGCAAACATAACAGCAATCTGCCTAAACAGGATAGTCTTTAAAGAATGCAGCAACATCCATACTTCCCTAGCTCCAAAAATTATGAAATAAAATTCCCACTGTAGTAAATTTACCAGAGCTTAATATGCAAAAGGTTTCAACATTTTATCACATTCTTAATTTTCTAGGGAATTATTGCAACAGCGGTAAACTTTCTGTTTTCAATCAGCAACATGTATACTTGTAACATAGGCATAGTAAAGACTATCAATGCCACTTTTATTGAAATAAAATATGCAAAACATTGTTATAAATAACATAAAGCAAATCCTAAGAAAATAAATTGATGCTCCAAGCAAAACATGTATCATGTGGTGAATAAAAATATAGCTCCAAGTAAAGTTACCGATGAACGAAGACGAAAGAGGGGATGCCTTCCGGGGCATCCCCAAGCTTAGGCTCTTGGTTGTCCTTGAATATTACCTTGGGGTGACTTGGGAATACCCAAAATTACGCTCTTGCCACTCCTTATTCCATAGTCCATCGAATCCTTACCCAAAACTTGAAAACTTCACAACACAAAACTTAACAGAAAACTCGTAAGCTCCGTTAGTATAAGAAAATAAATCACCACTTCAAGGTACTGTAATGAACTCATTATTTATTTATATTGGTGTTAAACTTACTGTATTCCAACTTCTATATGGTTTATAAACTCTTTTACTAGCCATAGATTCATCAAAATAAGCAAACAACACACACAAAAAACAGAATCTGTCAAAAACATAACAGTCTGTAGTAATCTGGATTAAACGTGTACTTCTGTAACTCATAAAATTCTCAAATAAATTTCTGGACATGAGGAATTTATCTATTAATAATCTTCAAAAATAATTAACTAAATAGAACTCTCCAAATAAAAATGGCAGCAATTCTCGTGAGCGCTAAAGTTTCTGTTGTTTACAGCATGATCAACAAGACTTTCCCCAAGTCTTCCCAAAGGTTCTACTTGGCACAAACACTAATTAAAAGCATAAAACCACATCTAAACAGAGGCTAGATGAATTATTTATTAATAAACAGGAACAAAAATCAAGGAACTAAAATAAAATTGGGTTGCCTCCCAACAAGCGCTATCGCTTAACGCCCCTAGCTAGGCATGATGATTTCAACGATGCTCACATAAAAGATAAGAATTGTAACATAAATAGAGCATCATGAAGAATATGACTTGCACATTTAAGTCTAACCCACTTCCTATGCATAGGGATTTTGTGAGCAAAAAACTTGTGGGAACAATAATCAACTAGCATAGGAGGGCAAAACAAGCATAACTTCAAAACTTTAAGCACATAAAGAGGAAACTTGATATTGTTGCAATTCCTACAAGCATATATTCCTCCCTCATAATAATTTTCAGTAGCATAATGAATTAATTCAACAATATAACCAGCACCTAAAGCATTCTTTTCATGATCTACAAGCATATAAATTTTATTACTCTCCACATAAGCAAAATTCTTCTCATGAATAATAGTGGGAGCAAACTCAACAAAATAATTATCATGTGATTGAAAATTAAGATCAAGATGACAAGTTTCATGGTTATCATTATTCTTTAAAGCATACGTTTCATCACAATAATCATCATAGATAGGAGGCATGCTTTCATCATAGTAAATTTGCTCATCAAAACTTGGGGGACAAAAAATATCATCTTCATCAAACATAGCTTCCCCAAGCTTGTGGCTTTGCATATCATTAGCATCATGGATATTCAAGGAATTCATACTAACAACATTGCAATCATGCTCATCATTGAAAGATTTAGTGCCAATCATTTTATAGATTTCTTCTTCTAGCACTTGAGCACAATTATCCTTTCCATCATACTCACGAAAGATATTAAAAAGGTGAAGCGTATGAGACAAACTCAATTCCATTTTTACAGTTTTCTTTTATAAACTAAACTAGTGATAAAACAAGAAACTAAAAGATTCGGTTGCAAGATCTAAAGATATACCTTCAAGCGCTAACCTCCCCGGCAACGGCGCCAGAAAAGAGCTTGATGTCTACTACACAACCTTCTTCTTGTAGACATTGTTGGGCCTCCAAGTGCAGAGGTTTGTAGGACAGTAGCAAATTTCCCTCAAGTGGATGACCTAAGGTTTATTAATCCGTAGGAGGCGTAGGATGAAGATGGTCTCTCTCAAGCAACCCTGCAACCAAATAACAAAGAGTCTCTTGTGTCCCCAACACACCCAATACAATGGTAAATTGTATAGGTGCACTAGTTCGGCGAAGAGATGGTGATACAAGTGGTATATGGATAGTAGATAAAGGATTTTGTAATCTGAAAATATGAAAACAGCAAGGTAACTAATGATAAAAGTGAGCGTAAACGGTATTGCAATGCGTTGAAACAAGGCCTAGGGTTCATACTTTCGCTAGTGTAAGTTCCCTCAACAATACTAACATAATTGGATCATAAAACTATCCCTCAACATGTAACAAAGAGTCACTAATAGCGGAGAACAAACGAAGAGATTATGGTAGGGTACGAAACCACCTCAAAGTTATTCTTTCCAATCAATCCATTGGGCTATTCCTATAAGTGTCACAAACAGCCCTAGAGTTCGTACTAGAATAACACCTTAAGACACAAATCAATCAAAACCCTAATGTCACCTAGATACTCCAATGTCACCTCAAGTATCCGTGGGTATGATTATACGATATGCATCACCCAATCTCAATTCATCTATTCTACCAACACATAGAACCTCAAAGAGTGCCCCAAAGTTTCTACAGGAGAATCACGATGAAAACGTGTGCCAACCCTTATGCATAGGTTCATGGGCGGAACCCACAAGTTGGTCACCAAAACATACATCAAGTGGCACGTGGTATCCCATTGTCACCATAGATATCCACGGCAAGACATACATCAAGTGTTCTCAAATCTTTAAAGACTCAATCCGATAAGATAACTCCAAAGGGGAAAGTCAATTCATTACAAGAGAGTAGAGGGGGGGGGGAAGAAACATCATAGGATCCAAATATAATAGCAAAGCTCGCGATACATCAAGATCGTGCCAAATCAAGAACACGAGAGAGAGAGATCAAACACATAGCTACTGGTACATACCCTTTGCCCCGAGGGAGAACTACTCCCTCCTCGTCATTGAGAGCACCGGGATGATGAAGATGGCCACCGGAGAAGGATTGCCCCCTCCGGCAGGGTGCCGGAACGGGTCTAGATTGGTTTTCGGTGTCTACGGAGGCTTCTGGCGGTGGAACTCCCGATCTATTGTTCGTTCTGGAAGTTTTAGGGTATATGGAGTTATATAGGAAGAAGAAGCACGTCAGGGGAGCCACGGGGGCCCCACGAGGCAGGGGGCGCGCCCTAGGGGGGCGCCCCCACCCTCGTGGGCAGCTCCCGTATCTTCTGACGTGGGGTCCAAGTCCATCAGGTGTGTTTCCTTCCAAAAATAACTTCTCCAGTTGATTTCGTTCCGTTTCGACTCCGTCTGATATTCCTTCTCTTCAAAACACTGAATAGGCATAAAACAGCAAATCTGGGTTGGGCCTCCGATTAATAGGTTAGTCCCAAAAATAATATAAAAGTGGATAATAAAGCCCAATATTGCCTAAAACAGTAGATAATATAGCATGGAGCAATCAAAAATTATAGATACGTTGGAGACGTATCAACGGACTACCCCTACTGGAAGAATAAGATGCGCATGCATATTGAGGCAATTGACAATGATCTCTGGTACATTGTGGAAAATGGCGTTCCCTCTGTCACTCCTAACATCAACGTTGTTGATGTGAAGAGATTCAAGCAACTCGACTCTCAAGCGAAGAACATCATATGTGGCCATCTGAGCAAAGGGCAGTATGGCAGAGTGAGTGCTTTGGAGACAGCAAAGCTTATCTGGGACAGGCTGTCCAAGGTCAATGAGGGAGTCTCAACACAGCATGACTCTCGAGTTGACGTTCTTCGCAATCTCTTCAACCGCTTCAAAAGACTCAACAATGAAAACGTTCAGCAAACATTCGATCGCCTCACTGACATCTCAAATGAGCTTCAAGCACTTGGTGCCACTGATATCACTGACCATGAGGTGATGAAGAAATTGCTGAGATCGCTTGATTCCTCATTTGATACCTTGGCATTGATGATACAAGAACATGGAGACTATAAGTCACTTGATCCCGCTGATATCCTCGAGAGACTAAACACTCATGAGTTCCAGCTTGCTGAGAAGAGAGATCTCTGTGGACCAAGTTATGGTAGATCACGGGCTCTGAAGGCCAAGGCAGTGTCTGAATCTGAAGGTGAAGATTCTGGCAGCAGCCTTGGTGACCCTGAAGAACTGAGCCAGGAGCTAGCAATGCTCGTGAGAAAATTCCAGAAGTTCTCAAGACATGGTCGCTTTGGTAAATCCTCAAGGAGTGGTGACTTGAAATCAGATTCCTCATCCCATGATTATAAGAAGAGACTCTATCACAAATGCAAGAAACCCGGACACTACATTCAAGATTGTCCTCAGTGGGAAAAGGAATCAAAGAAGAAGAAGTACAAGGATAATAGTTCAGATGATTCAAAGAAGAAGAAGAAATCTTCAAAGTCCTCGTCATCAAAATCTTCCAGGTCCTCATCTCACAAGAAGAGCAGCTCCAAGAAGGCTCGGGCATTCATTGGCAAGGAAATGGACTCTGAGGCTGAATCTGAGGAAAATGAGGAAGAGGAGGAATCTGAGGAGTCAGACTCTGGTGTGGCGAGCCTAGCCCTCGCTATCGTGTTGATCAGCAAGTCCATCTTCAACTCTGAAGAAAAGGTCCTCCCCAACACTACTGATGATGGCGATGAGGACTACGCTCCCACCTATTGCTTCATAGCAAAAGGCTCAAAGGTACTCAAATATCCCTCCTCTGAATCTAGTGAGGATGAATCGGATGAAAACCTCAAACCCAACTATTCTAAATTTGCTAAGATTGCTGTGAAATTGCAAAAGGATCTGGAAAAGGTTCAAAACATGCTAGATAAAAGCAATGATATGTTTGGCGAGGAAATGGATCGCACTAAAATTTTGACTGAAAATCTTCAGAGACTTCAGTCCAAATTTGACAATCTTCAAGGTCATCATAACACTCTCCTATCTGATCATGAAAAGCTTTCTTATAAATTTCTTCAAAGAAAGCAAGATCTTGAGCAGTTAAGAGTGAGTTATGAAGATCCTCAGAAGGAGCATGATTCATTACTTGCTCAACAGATCAGCGCTACTCAGGATGAATTTGTTCTTACATGTTTGAAGTGCATTGAACGTGAAACTGCTAATTCATCACCTGAATGCTCAGATACTTCCATTGCTGGAAATTATTCAACTGCCTCTGCAATCACTAATTCCTCATCTGAGGACATTGCGAGTATCACTGATGATGCAGGGCTAAAGGAATTGTATATGACAGGCATGTACAAAAGCCTCAAAGGGCATTAGGCTCTTTGTGACGTGCTTAAAAAGCAAATCCTCAACATGAACCCTAGGAAATAGGGTATTGCCTTTGAGAGGAAACTCAATGCTGATGGGGCCTACTGGAAACCTGAGCAGTATCCCAAAACCTCATGGGTTGCTGCAAAGGAACCTTCAGTGGATCCATCTACTTTATCTGGCTTTACATGTGAATCTTCATATTCTTCTGATGAGTCATTTCACTCCAATTATAAATTGTTCAAAAATCAGAATGGTGAAGTATTTGCTAGATATGTTGGCACTAACTGCAGGAACGGTCCTCCTATGAAGAAAATCCGGGTTCCCAAAAGGTGCCTTGAAAATCTTCAGGTGAATGTCATCATGACCCCACCTGTGAAGAATAGGAACCCCAGATCAAATTCTTCATATGGATCCAAGTCTCATACGGACCAAATTCCTCAAAAGGATCAAAGTCCTCATATGAGCATCATCGTGCTAACCCGTCTGTTTCGCAGGGAAGATCAAGGATTATGGATATGTGCATTATTCTTCAAATCATTATGTTCATAAATCCTCGAAGAATTTCTCTGCTTACCCTTATGCTTACCCTAATCCCTCTTATGTGATATGAAGTGGATTGGCATATATGCTACCTTTCTCTTATGGAGCTCGCAGAATGATGAACTCTTTAGCACCCCTTCAGATGTGGGTGGTGAAGAACAAGAACTAATCTCTTATGCAGGGTCAGGTCTCCAGACGAACTTAATTGGAAGAATTTGCTGGAGACCTGAATATGCTTGAAGGGACACAAGCTAATCATGAAGAAATGAATATTCATTTCTCACGTCCTCATACTGCTTTATCTGTTCTATTGCTTGATGAAATTGATCTGATGAAATTGATATCATATTCTTCACTGATGAAGTATATGAGTTCTTAAGTTGCACTAATTCATCTGCAGGATGATCAACCCAAAGCCACTGAGTGGGTCCTCGATAGTGGATGTACAAATCACATGACTGGCGACATGAGCTTATTGATGGACTCTGCTTTATCTCCATCACATCTGAAGCATATCACCTACGCTGACAAAGGCAAAAGCAAGGTATTGGGTCTAGGTAAGGTTGCAATCTCAAAGGATCGACACATGGACAAAGTCATGCTTGTCGAGTCCTTAGGGTTCAACCTCATGTCTGTCTCAATGCTTTGTGATCTTGATATGGTTGTTGTCTTTGGCAAGTATTGTTGTGTTGTGATCATGGAAGCTGACAATTCCAAAGTCTTCAAAGGCTTTAGGAGAGGAGATTTGTATATTGTTGATTTCTCTACAGGACCACAACCTGCTACTTGTCTACCTACAAAAGCTTCAGAAGGCTGGCTATGGCATCGACGACTTGGTCATGCTACATGAGGAATCTGCACATGCTCGCGAAGAAGAAGCATGTCATTGGCATTGAGAATGTCAAATTCCTCAAGGATCACTTGTGCGGAGCCTGTGAAGCTGGAAAGATGACCAAGGCCAAGCATCCAGCGAAGACTATCATGACTACTACTCGACCATTTGAATTGCTTCACATGGATCTCTTTGGCCCTACTCACTATGCCACATTTACTAATGCTGCATCCTTATATGGCTTTGTCATTGTTGACGATTATTCTCGATATACATGGGTGCATATCATCACTTACAAAACTGAAGTGCAGGAAGTCTTCAAACGATTTTCCTCGAGGGCTTCAACCAACTTTGGTGTGAAGATCAAGCACATCAGAAGTGATAATGGAACTGAGTTCAAGAACACCGGTCTTGATGACTATCTTGATGAACTTGGTATTACTCATGAGTTATCTGCTCCTTATACTCCTCAGCAAAATGGCGTCGTGGAGCGCAAGAACAGGACTCTTGTTGAGATGGCCCGCACTATGCTTGATGAGTACAAGACGCTTCCTTGCTTCTAGCCTGAGGCAATTGATACTGCGTGCCACATCATCAACAGGGTATATCTTCACAAATTCTTCAAGAAGACTGCATATGAACTCCTCACTGACAAGAAACCCAATGTGAGTTATTTCAAAGTCTTCGATGCTAAATGCTGGATTAGAGATCCTCATCACAGTTCTAAATTTGCACCGAAAGCACATGAAGGTTTTATGCTCGGTTATGGTAAGGACTCGCACACCTACAGAGTCTTCAACACCTATCACCACAAGGTTGTTGAAACTGTAGATGTGCGGTTCGATGAAACTAATGGCTCGCAAAGAGAGCACCTACCTCCTGTGACAGATGAAATACCTACCGAGGAATCTATTAAGTTCAAGGCTACTGAGGATGTCATTCCTACCGAAGAATCTACTGAAGAAGTCATTCCAGAACATGAAGAACGTCATGCTGATGCACTTGAGGAAAATGGTGCTGAAGAAAATGCTGATCAAATTCCTCAATGACAACCCGCTCATCCTCGCGTTGCAAATGAAGTGAAAATTGAGAAAATCATCAACAACATCAACATTCTAGGTCCTCTCACACGCTCAAGAGCTTCACATTTATCTAACTTTTGTGGGCACTTTGCTTTTGTCTCTATCACAGAGCCCACTAAGGTAGATGAAGCATTTCTAGAGCCTGAGTGGATTCAAGCTATGCAAGAGGAATTAAATCAATTAGAGCTCAACAATGTCTGGGAACTGGTCAAATGTCCAGATCCTCGCAAGCACAATATCATCGGCACAAAGTGGATCTACCGCAACAAGCAAGATGAAAATGTCCTTG
This sequence comes from Triticum urartu, assembly GCF_003073215.2. Lineage (NCBI taxonomy): Eukaryota > Viridiplantae > Streptophyta > Magnoliopsida > Poales > Poaceae > Triticum > Triticum urartu. The sequence goes on along the minus strand of NC_053027.1, from coordinate 134,039,710 downwards.
TGGTGAGGAATAAGGCACGACTTGTAGCGCAAGGCTACACACAGGTTGAAGGAATTGACTTTGATGAAACTTTTGCACCTGTTGCTAGACTTGAAGCTATTCACATATTACTTGCTTATGCTAACCATCATGATATCATCTTATATCAAATGTATGTGAAAAGTGCATTCCTCAATGGTAAGCTTGAGGAATAAGTATATGTTGCTCAACCCCTAGGTTTTGAAGATCCAAAGCATCCTGACGAAGTCTTCAGACTCAATAAGGCCCTCTATGGCCTCAAGCAGGCCCCTCGGGCATGGTATGATACTTTGAAGGAATTCCTCATGAAGAAAGGCTTCAAACCCGGTTCACTTGACCCAACTCTTTTCACTAAATCTTATGATGGTGAATTGTTTGTGTGCCAAATTTATGTTGATGATATCATTTTCGGCTGTACTGACCAACGTTACAGTGATGAATTTGCCTATATGATGAGTGAAGAATATCAAATGTCTATGATGGGAGAATTGAAATTCTTCTTAGGCCTTCATATTCGTCAACAACGCAATGGCATATTCATATCTCAGGAGAAATACCTCAAGGATGTACTGAGGAAATTTGGCATGCAATATTGCAAAGGAGTCAAAATCCCTATGCCCACAAATGGCCATCTATGCACTGATGAAAATGGTACTGACTTTGATCAAAAGGTATACCGCTTCATGATTGGTTCTTTATTGTCACCATAAGGTTGTGAAGCATATTCTTCGATATCTAGCTCACACACCAACACTTGGATTATGGTACCCCGATGGCTCGGCTTTTGATCTCATTGGATTTTCAGACTCTGACTATGCTGGTGATCATGTGGGCCGCAAGTCAACATTTGGCACATGCCATTTCCTCGGACGATCCTTGGTCTGTTGGTCCTCGAAGAAATAGAACTGCGTATCACTGTCTACTGCTGAAGCTGAGTACATTGCTGCTGGTTCTTGCTGTGCTCAACTGCTATGGATGAAGCAAACTCTCAAGGACTACGGTGTCAACGTGAAGAATGTGCCTCTCTATTGTGACAATGAGAGTGCCATCAAGATTGCTCATAACCCAGTTCAGCACTCGAAGACAAAGCACATTCAGATTCGTCATCATTTTCTTCGTGATCATGTGTTGAAGGGCGACATCTCTATTGAGCATGTGAAGACTGAAGAATAGCTAGCCGATATCTCCACTAAGCCCTTGGATGAGAAGAGATTTAGCAAGTTGCGGTGTGAGCTAAATATCCTAGAATCTTCAAATGTTTTTTGAAAAGGACACTCATCCTAACACTTATGCAAAATTGATGACTTAGATGTGCAACACATGAAGAAACATTTTTCTTCAATCAATGAAGACTAACACTCTAAGTGTGAAGAAATTAATGAAGAATTTGATTCTCAGAACCCTACGACAATTGTACGCGGTGTCTGAAATCATTATTCTTATACGGTGGGTCATGCCACCACCAAAAGTTGAATATCCTCAATCTGAGTTTTTCCTCACTTTGAAATTCCTCACTTGTTTCTTCAACTTGCATTGTCTTCACTCTTTCTGTCGTTTTTTTCTTCATTGGCTATATGTACATATGTGAGTTTATGTCCTCTACAACATTCACTTTTTGCTATTTCTTCAAGTTGCTTGTTCTGCTAAGTGAATGTGATCGGACCCTTTCCCCCTCTATGCTAAACTCAACCTAGTATATTCACAAATTTTTCATGTGCGTTTTATTTGAAACTCGTTCAATATCTTCACTGTGTCCTTGTCATCTGAAGAAATTGCGAACGGAACTTTAAACTTATCTTATCTGAATTTTTGGCTTTTGCCGCCCAAACCGTTACACATTCCACGATAATACTTATCCTTTTCACCCACGATCGCACACGATCGTCACCTCTCAGTATGTGGGTGACACAAGTCACACGAATGAGAAGGGTCAGGGGCACGTTCGTCCAATTTCCTCGGGCAAGCAGATTTTCACTTCGGCTATAAATACCCCTCTCCCTTCCTCACTTTGTTTTTACTACACTCGAACTCACTCCCTCGCTCAAGCTCTCAAACCCTAGCGCCGCCGCTACTTCCATCGTCGCCGGCGAGGAAGAGCTTCATTGCCTCGACCTCGTTGCCGCCGTACTCACGCCGGCCGCGGATTTCTTCACTCCGCCGCCGCCGTAGTTGTCTTCCTCAGCCAAGTTAGGGCGTGGAAGATCTGAACCGACGAGCTTCAAATCTACACTTCACAGTTCGTCGTGTTCTTCGTCAAGGGTAATTAAAAGTTACTTTTACTGCCCTCTTTGATTCAAATGTTTTCTACAAAATCTTCAAAAGGTGTTTATTCGTCAATTCTTCACACACTGGACACATCCCATAACATCTGTTCTTGATATGTTTCCCTAAGCAACATTTTTCTTCAAGATTCCTCAATTGTGTGAAATTCTTCAAGACTCAACTGGTCAAATTCCTCAAACTTGTTCTTATTGCAAAACCTTCTGAGAACGCATATGACCTCTCCAAATTCCTCGCAACTATACTCTGTTCACAGGTACACATGTCCGTTGCTGAATCACTAGGTTCTCATCAACTTAACTCATTTGCAGTGTTCCTTGAAGAAAAGTTGCACACCTCTTCAGAGAATTCCATTGCTCAAATTGCTCAGCTGAAGAAAATGGCTGACAGTATGAAGCCACAAAAGGGAGGAAAGAGGTCTGAGGTGTGACGCCCCAAGACCGATGCTCGAGATTAGTTCCATATGTTCTGGGTTTTCTTTCCGTGTGTTTCTTTTGGGCCTGCCCTTTTATTTTTGCATTGCATCATGTCATCATGCCATCATCTCATAAATCTTTTGCAACTCAACTAAGTAAATGGCATGTATCTTTGATCCATTTAAACCGAGGGAATTCACATGGTGATTCTCTTTATAACATATCCTCCCAATATTTAGGGAGCTATATAAAACCATTCCATTGTTTTGGAATTCACCTTAACACACTTGCATATTAAATCCCTTGGCCTTTTTCTTCTTCAAGTGTTGACTCTCTAACCTTGCCTTATATTTCTTTCATCATTTTCCGGAGATCCACCTAAATTCTCAACATTTTTGGGCACTTTGATAAACCTGTCCCAGATCAAACCTTTTGAATTAAATTCAAAGGAATTTGAATTTAATCTTTCAAACTTGACCTTTTCTATTTTCCCCGACCGTGCACATTTTTCTGAGTCCATAAAAATTACCCCCATGCCCAAATTCTTCCTCTAACCTTCTCTTCTCTCTTTTCCCTTCTTTTATTTCTTTGTTTTTTTGTAAAGAGAAGGAGATGGGAGAGAGAAGTGCCCGGCTGGGCCTCCCAGCACAGCTGCAACCTGCCAAGCAGGCGCCATCCCCGCGGCCCACCTAGGCCTAGCGGCCTCCAAGGCCCAGCAGCGCCCCGCTACAGTCCCTAACCCTAGGCCCAACATCTCCCCTCGCTACCCTCTCCCTCAAACTCCTTCCCTCGTTCCCTCACTGCCGCTAGAGCCATCTCCTCGATCCCCCTCGCTCCCTCCTCTCACCTTCTCTCTCGCACTCACAGAGAGCAGCCCGATCCCCATCGCCATCAGCTCGAGCCTCCTTCCTCCTCGATCCGGCCCGCCGCCGGTGCCCTGCAGTCGTCGTCGCCTTGCCGCTATGCTGCACCCCACCTCCATGGCCGCCGCGCCCCACCTCGACGCCCGGATGCCACTTCGCGCCGCCGCCCGACCCTGCTGGTCGAGCTCGTCGACTCGCGGCCGAGTCCTCCTCCTGCGCCGCACCTGCAGTCAGAAAAGGGAGGGAGAGCTCCACACGCCATTCACTTCTCTCCCTCGACACCCATCTCTCCCTCTCGGCCATGGCATCACCACCCTCGAACCGTCCCCTTCGGCCTCGACTCCGGCGAGCGCCGCACCCTGCCAACTCTTCTCCGCATGAAGCCTCCCCTCTGCTTCCTCGTTCCTTTGCCTGCGCACCGTGCATTTTTGGTTCAGCCATGGATGGCCGGCTCTGCCAAGTTCCCCGCTGCCACATCATGGCCTTGCCCTCCTCCCGTGCTCGACGCCGTGGCCACACACGAGGGCGCCTCCTCCCGCCTGCGCCTCTCTCTCCAGCATGGCTGCCCTAGGCTCCTCAGGAAGCCGCGCCGCCCGCCTCTGGCCATGGCTCCGGCGAGAACCGGGCAGCCCCACACCAGAGCTGTCGTTCCTAATGCTGCCGTGTTTTCCCGTGACAAACGAAACGGGCACGCCGCCTCCCCGCCATGGTGCTGCCTTGTTTTGGTTCGCTAAGGTCCGCACCGAAACATCGTCATGGTCGACTACGTTTTGCTGTCCCGACCGGGACCATCAAGTACTCGAGACACAATGGCGCCAAGTACCAATACGAACGTGAACGACTACCATCGATTGTGTACAACTACCACCGCCGTGGTTTTCGACAAGATGTCGTGAGCCTCTACTTCCACTACCGCCGAGGCGTACCTCTCCGTTGCCGTGGGTTTCGTCAAGTCCAATGGTGAACCCCGAAGTCATCGGATCCGTCAAGTCCAACAACGACTATGTACAACTATCGGCGACCACGAACGTCTACGAAACATGTACCACGACCATCGCGGAAGACCCCGTGGACATCAAGTTCCGTGTCGTGACCCCGAACATCTACGAAGCGAGAACGACTACTTCCACTACCGCCGCCGCGAGAACGCCTACTTCCTTCTACGAACTTGATCCGTTCCGAAAAGTCTCACCTCGAAGGTATAACCCCGAGACGATGCCCGTGAACGAATGAATGCATGTGGGATGAGCTGCACCCTTTGTCTGCACCGTGTTCGTTTTGTCACTCATTTCCATGCCACTAACTCGTGGGACCCCCGGAATCCGGGAGCGCCCCACCATCTTTTGAACGCATCCGCACCCTTCTCCTTTGCATCGGTGTCTCAATCGAGTTACCGGAACCGGAACGCTGCCGTGGTACCGTTTTCGTTATCGTTGACGTGGCACCCCTTTCCTTTCCACCACGGTGACAAATGCTTCATAATACTCTTGTCAAATTTTTAATAAAAATTGCATAAACTTGTTCATGTCATCCGCATCATGACAACAACAATTAAAATGTTTAAATTGTTGTTGCAATATATTACTAATGCATATGGGGATTTACCGGATTCGTTATTTGTTATACCCGGCCCCATTTAAATTGTTTAGATGGTGTAGTTTTGTTATGCCTCACCTCTTGCCATGTTAACCAACATTTAATATTTTTGAGTACCTAACCGAGAGAGAACTAAATAATTGATGTGGTGTTCCGTCAATATGCAACTCGTTGCATATTGAGCTCCACTTAATTTGTAGGATTGTGTGTGCTCTTTGCCATGCCATGCCTCTTTAATCCGGACATGCATCATACTTGGTTGTGCATCATGCCATGTTTATGTGTTGGTTGTTTACTATGTTGTGTGCTTCTTTCCGGTGTTTGCTTCTTCGAGTTGGTTCCGGTAACGTCGTGTTGTGAGGATTCATTCGACTATGTCCGTTTGTCTTCTTCTTGGACTCGTTCTTCTTCCTTGCGGGATTTCAGGCAAGATGACCATACCCTCGAAATCACTTCTATCTTTGCTTGCTAGTTGCTCGCTCTTTTGCTATGCCTATGCTGCAATACCAACCACTTGGTTATCATGCCTCCCATATTGTTGAACCAAGCCTCTAACCCAGCTTGTCCTAGCAAACCGTTGTTTGGCTATGTTACCGCTTTGCTCAGCCCCTCTTATAGCGTTGTTAGTTGCAGGTGAAGATTGGAGCTTGTTCCATGTTTGGAACATGGATATTTTGTTGGGATATCACGATATATCTTATTTAATTAATGCATCTATATACTTGGTAAAGGGTGGAAGGCTCGGCCTTATGCCTGGTGTTTTGTTCCACTCTTGCCGCCCTAGTTTCCGTCATATCGGTGTTATGTTCCCAGATTTTGCGTTCCTTACGCGGTTGGGTTATAATGTGATCCCCTTGACAGTTCGCTTTGAATAAAACTCCTCCAGCAAGGCCCAACCTTGGTTTTACCATTCGCCTCCTAGCCTCTTTTTCCCTTGGGTTAGGCCAGCCCAAGGGTCATCTTTATTTTAACCCCCCGGGCCAGTGCTTGTCTAAGTGTTGGTCCGAAATGGGCAGCCTGCGGGGCCACCTCGGGGAAACTTGAGGGCTGGTTTTACTCGTAGCTTGACCTATCTGGTGTTGCCCTGAGAACGAGATATGTGCAGCTCCCATCAGGATGTCGGCACATCGGGCGGCTTTGTTGGACTTGTTTTACCATTGTCGAGGATGTCTTGTAGAACCGGGATAGGGAGGAGGTCTAATCCATCGTTGACCGTGAGAGCTTGTGATGGGCTAAGTTGGGACACCCCTCCAGGGATTTGAACTTTCGAAAGCCGTGCCTGCGGTTATGGGCAGATGGGAATTTGTTAATGTCCGGTTGTAGATAACTTGAACCTTAACTTAATTAAAATGAATCAACTGTGTGTGTTACCGTGATGGTCTCTTTCCGGCAGAGTCCGGGAAGTGAACACGGTGTTGGAGTTATGCTTGACGTAGGTTGTTTTAGGATCACTTCTTGATCATACTTTCTCGAACGTGCTTTGCCTTCTCTTCTCGCTCTCTTTTGCGCATGTTAGCCACCATATATGCTAGTCGCTTGCTGCAGCTCCACCTCATACCTTTACCTTACCCATAAGCTTAAATAGTCTTGATTGCGAGGGTGCGAGATTGCTGAGTCCCCGTGGCTCACAGATACTTCCAAAACCAACTTGCAGGTGCCGTTGAACCGTGTAGATGACGCAACGAAGCTCACGGAGGAGCTCGATGAAGATCTTGTCCTTTGTGTTGTTTTCGTTCTAGTTGATCAGTAGTGGAGCCCAGTTGGGGTCGATCGGGGACCTTTGTCGCATTTGGGGTTCTTCTTTTATTTTGGTTCCATGGTCGGACCTTGACTGTATCTGGATGATGTAATGCTTTATTCATGTAATTGTGTGAAGTGGCGATTGTAAGCCATCTATGTATCTCTTTCCCTTATGTATTACATGGGTTGTGTGAAGATTACCTCACTTGCGACATTGCTTTCAATGCGGTTATGCCTCTAAGTCGTGCTTCGACACGTGGGAGATATAGACGCATCGAGGGCGTTATAAGTTGGTAATCAGAGCCTTCCCCGACCTTAGGAGCCCCATTGCTTGATCGTTTTTAGTGGCCGAGTTGAGTCTAGAAAAATGTTTTGAGTCATTTAGGAATTATATATCGGAGAGTTTAGGAATTCTTTTTACTCCCCAGTCCCTTCATCGCTCTGATAAGTCTTCCTGACGTAGAGTTTTGACTATTCTCTTCTCAAATTTCACTAAATTTTTTTTAGGATCACGCGGGTATCTTGGAATCGTTCCAATGGTTTTGTGACGAGAACATTGTCTTGGTGCCTCCTGTCAGGGGTTTGTGGAAGTGTCCCGGGGAGTTGAGCTCTGAGGTGTTGTCGTCATAATTTTATCGTTGTAGTTCTGGAATACCTGAGTCTAGTACGCCGACATCGAAAATCTCTTTTATGTAGTTCGTTGGTGAGATAACCTCGACGCCACCCAGTACTGGGGCGGGAGTTCGGGAGTATCGCCATAACTTGTATAACGGATGCTTTTCGAAGGTTGAGGTAGACGATTTCCGAAGGTTTCTTGGTTATGTGTTGAAGGATGGATACAGCTGGATGTAGGATTTGCTAGTTTTGGGTGAGATATTATGCTTCCCCTGTATCCCCAACACCTGATTGCATAACCGGAAAATTTCAGGAGTTTATAAGTGGGAATTCAAGTAGCTCTTAGGGTATCTTCCCGATAGATGTATGATATGAAATTGGGGTTCGACGTCTAGTGGTCCGCCTATTCACGGTTGGTTTTACAGTGGTCTCGTTGTGTCTTAAAGAGTCCTTGGCTATGCCGACTCGGGGACGCTTCGTATGTCATGTGCACTGCCTTGTACATGATGGTGCTGTACGATCGAGCCCGTGTAGGCCCCACCACAAAAACTTCGGACGAAATCTCTATCATATGTTTGTTCCGGCTTATTCTGCAAGCCAATCCTTTGTTGTGGTATTCGAGTTGCTTCTAAGTCAAATGTTGATTCCATACATTTTCTAAACGGTGTTCTCATGTTCCTATGTGAATACTAATCCTTCATAATAATCGAGATTGTCATGTCAATCCTTTTAACCGGTGTTTTCTCTCCTCAAGCGAACCCGATCATTTCAACGCCCGCAAGATCAAGTATCAGTTTTCTTCTGAACGGTGTTTGTTTCATCCATCTCTAAGTTGCCTTTGTTTTTTTTCCCGCCCTCCCTCCCTTGCTTTTCTCCGAGGACTCATATATCTCAATCAAGTATCATTTTATTGATGTGAAGTCTCTTCTTTCATTCAAGCTATTTCGAGGATGTTATATCATTCAAGCCTTTTTATTCAATCGATGCATTCTCCTTTTCAAGTAATCATTCCAACGGTGTTTCTTTTGAGTGGGCCCTAACCCACAGGTCTTTCTCCAGGATCTTACCTGACTCTTCTTATTTTACCGGAGTTTTTCCTCAAATCTTCTAAAGTTTGTCATAAGAATGAATTTTCAACAGTCATATGTCTTTCTCCAAGATCCGTCAAATTCTTTCATCGTTGGCTCAACCTTTTCCATTTTTATCCCAGAGTGTCCCAACAATTCTTGGTGGTGTTTCTCGTTGTCATTCTCAGTTTTTGAAGACCGAAGAAGACTTGTTCCTCCATATATTGCTCCATTCTCTTCAAGATTTGTGATTCCAGCTTATTGCCATCCTCTCATAATTGTATTCGATTGTGAGAATTCTTTTCACCCATCCGGAGTAATTCAAGATTCTTTTCAGTTTGTTTCTCCGGAGCCCATCACCTCAGAAGTATTCATTCTCAGCTTTCAGCTCTCTTTCTCTAAATCTTACCGGTGCATCATTCAAGTAGTCTCTAATCAGTTCATGATCTCTTCGTTTCACTGGTATGTAAATCCTCTCAAGCATCTTCGTTCATTTCATAATTCTTCCCGGTGTTTCTTTATCTTCTCTTCATTCATTTTTAATTCTTACGGTGGTTCGTTCAAGAGTTCTCGTCATTCGTTATCATATCAATTTATTCGTTGTTTTCAATCCTTCTGGTGGTTCGTTGAAGACCTTCCTAAAGTTTGAGCTATATTTATATTTAATCCTTTCGATGAGAATAAGTAATATGTCAAATCCGTTGCTTGTCATCAATTTAAAATGGTGAAGGATAAGCATAATGTAATTCTTATTCTTGCTTCATCGAGTAAATTCAATTCCTTATTCCGGGGGCTCATCAAATTCCTGATTTCAATTGTTTCATCTCCTCTTTTCCCGGAGTTCCAACATTTTTCAATTGTTTCACCACGGAGATTCATCTAAATTGGTACAAGGTTTCAGCTTGTGTTTTCAGCTTCTCTTCCTTTCCGTTTGATCATTCTTTTGTTTAACGGAGATCTTCATGGAGGATCTACATAATGATTCATCAAGGATTTAATCCGTTCTTGAAACGTTCATCAAGATTATTTTCAGAGGAGTTCAAGCATTCTTCATCTTGCAATCCGGAGTGAAATTCTTTCTACCGTATCATTGGAGGTGGTATTATGTCATTCTTGATAATTTGAGCTGATGTTCCGTGATTCACATGTTGTTAAGAATGAGATATATTAAATCCATCAACCTCTTCGTTGGAGTTATCTTGGGTTATATTTCACCTAAAGCTTTCCTTTAAGGATTGTCGCTCTTATGGTGTTTATCAATGATCCAAGTTCTTCATTTATCCTCCCAGTGAGATAGCTTCTCGTCTACCTGTCCTTATCAATCCAATTCTTTTTCCCGTGAGTGGCAGGTTGTCACCTCATAATTTGAGATGTATTCCATAAGACCATATCAAGCGTTTTCTTTTCGTTGTTGGTGTTCCAACAACTCCGTTCGACCCTTCTCCTAAAGATGCCTTTTCAAGCTCTTTTGTGGCAAAAGTTGGCATTTTCTTCTCCATTCTTTTATTTCAATTATCTTTATTCTATTCTTTCGTTTCGGAGGCATTGTGATGTTGTTCTTTTCACCCATCATCTCGTTTTGTCAAAGATCATGTTCTTCTCGTGCTTATCCTTTTAACCTGAGTGTTGTGTCTATCATTCCTCTTCTAACCGGACTCTCATCCCAGTGCTTTCATTTTGCCAAGCTCATATCCTTTACCTTCCATTCCCAACCGGAGTGTTGTCGTAATTGATCCTTATCGCTCCTTGTACATCTTGTTTCTACCGTTGTGCTTGCATGTACTTCTTGTCCATTGCAACCCTTTTTCTTATATCTTTCAACCTACAAGGTTCTAGTAATGTTCCTGGTTCCTCTTTTCTAATGGAGTGTTTTCAACTTTGTTCATCTTCGTTGTTTTCTTTCTTTCAATTTGTTCAACCTCGGAAGGTTCTTTGGTTTCACTCATTGGTCATAGAAGCAACTTAGTTTTACCTTTTCTCTTCCTCTTCCGTTTTTCTCCGGTGCCATCCTAGATCTCGGGACGAGATCCTCTCGTAGTGGTGGAGTGTTGTGACGCCCCAAGATCGATGCTCGAGATTAGTTCCATATGTACTGGGTTTTTTCCGTGTGTTTATTTTGGGCCTGCCCTTTTATTTTTGCATTGCATCATGTCATCATGCCATCATCTCATAAATCTTTTGCAACTCAACTAAATAAATGGCATGTATCTTTGATCCATTTAAACCGAGGGAATTCACAAGGTGATTCTCTTTATAACATATCCTCCCAATATTTAGGGAGCTATATAAAACCATTCCATTGTTTTGGAATTCACCTTAACACACTTGCATATTAAATCCCTTGGCCTTTTTCTACTTCAAGTGTTGACTCTCTAACCTTGCCTTATATTTCTTTCATCATTTTCCGGAGCTCCACCTAAATTCTCAACATTTTTGGGCACTTTGATAAACCTGTCCCAGATCAAACCTTTTGAATTAAATTCAAAGGAATTTGAATTTAATCTTTCAAACTTGACCTTTTCTATTTTCCCCGACCGTGCACATTTTTCCGAGTCCATAAAAATTACCCCCGTGCCCAAATTCTTCCTCTAACCTTCTCTTCTCTCTTTTCCCTTCTTTTATTTCTTTGTTTTTTTTTGTAAAGAGAAGGAGATGGGAGAGAGAAGTGCCCGGCTGGGCCTCCCAGCCCAACTGCAACCTGCCAAGCAGGCGCCATCCCCGCGGCCCACCTAGGCCTAGCGGCCACCAAGGCCCAGCAGCGCCCCGCTACAGTCCCTAACCCTAGGCCCAGCATCTCCCCTCGCTACCCTCTCCCTCGAACTCCTTCCCTCGTTCCCTCACCGCCGCCAGAGCCATCTCCTCAATCCCCCTCTCTCTCTCCTCTCACCTTCTCTCTCGCACTCATAGAGAGCAGACCGATCCCCATCGCGTTCAGCTCGAGCCTCCTTCCTCCTCGATCCGGCCCGCCGCCGGCGCCCTGCAGTCGTCGTCGTCTTGCTGCTATGCTGCACCCTACCTCCATGGCCGCCGCGCCCTGCCTCGACGCCCGGATGCCACTTCGCGCCGCCGCCCGACCCTGCTGGTCGAGCTCGTCGACTCGCGGCCGAGTCCTCCTCCTGCGCCACACCTGCAGTCAGAAAAGGGAGGGAGAGCTCCACGCGCCGTTCACTTCTCTCCCTCGACACCCATCTCTCCCTCTCGGCCATGGCATCACCACCCTCGAACCGTCCCCTTCGGCCTCGACTCCGGCGAGCGCCGCGCCCTGCCAACTCTTCTCCGCACGAAGCCTCCCCTCTGCTTCCTCGTTCCTTTGCCTACACACCGTGCATTTTTGGTTCAGCCATGGATGGCCGGCTCTGCCAAGTTCCCCGCTGGCACATCGTGGCCTTGCCCTCCTCCCGTGCTTGACGCCGCGGCCACACACGAGGGCACCTCCTCCCGCCTGCGCGTCTCTCTCCAGCATGGCCGCCCTAGGCTCCTCAGGAAGCCGCGCCACCCGCCTCTGGCCATGGCTCCGGCGAGAACCGGGCAGCCCCACACCAGAGCTGTCGTTCCTAATGCTACTGTGTTTTCCCATGACAAACGAAACGGGCACGCCGCCTCCCCGCCATGGTGTTGCCTTGTTTTGGTTCGCTAAGGTCCGCACCGAAACATCGTCACGGTCGACTACGTTTTCCTGTCCCGACCGGAACCATCAAGTACTCGAGACACAATGGCACCAAGTACCAATACGAACGTGAACGACTACCATCGATTGTGTACAACTACCGCCGCCGTGGTTTTCGACAAGACGTCGTGAGCCTCTACTTCCACTACCGCCGACGCGTACCTCTCCGTTGCCGTGGGTTTCGTCAAGTCCAACGGTGAACCCCGAAGTCATCAGATCCGTCAAGTCCTACAACGACTATGTACAACTATCGGCGACCACGAACGTCTACGAAACATGTACCACGACCATCGCGGAAGACCCCGTGGACATCAAGTTCCGTGTCGTGACCCCGAACATCTACGAAGCGAGAACGACTACTTCCACTACCGCCGTCGCAAGAACGCCTACTTCCCTCTACGAACTTGATCCGTTCCGAAAAATCTCACCTCGAAGGTATAACCCCGAGACGATGCCCGTGAACGAATGAATGCATGTGGGATGAGATGCACCCTTTGTCTGCACCGTGTCCATTTTGTCACTCATTTCCATGCCACTAACTCGTGGGACCCCCGGAATCCGGGAGCGCCCCACCATCTTTTGCACGCATCCGCACCCTTCTCCTTTGCATCGGTGTCTCAATCGAGTTACCGGAACCGGAACGCTGCCGTGGTACCATTTTTGTTATCGTTGCCGTGGCACCCCTTTCCTTTCCACCACGGTGACAAATGCTTCATAATGCTCTTGTCAAATTTTTAATAAAAATTGCATAAACTTGTTTATGTCATCCGCATCTTGACAACAACAATTAAAATGTTTAAATTGTTATTGCAATATATTATAATTCATATGGGGATTTACCGGATTCGTTATTTGTTATACCTGGCCCCATTTAAATTGTGTAGATGGTGTAGTTTTGTTATGCCTCACCTCTTGCCATGTTAACCAACATTTAATATTTTTGAGTACCTAACCGAGAGAGAACTAAATAATTGATGTGGTGTTCCGTCAATATGCAACTCGTTGCATATTGAGCTCCACTTAATTTGTAGGATTGTGTGTGCTCTTTGCCATGCCATGCCTCTTTAATCCAGACATGCATCATACTTGGTTGTGCATCATGCCATGTTTATGTGTTGGTTGTTTACTATGTTGTGTGCTTCTTTCCGGTGTTTGCTTCTTTGAGTTGGTTCCGGTAACGTCGTGTTGTGAGGATTCATTCGACTACGTCCGTTTGTCTTCTTCTTGGACTCGTTCTTCTTCCTTGCGGGATTTCAGGCAAGATGACCATACCCTCGAAATCACTTCTATCTTTGCTTGCTAG
>NC_053027.1:134001641-134025145 GCF_003073215.2 Triticum urartu | reverse complement strand
CCAGACGTACAGTTGTCACAGCAACTGGAACTGGTCCAACAAATCATTGTCTTCAACGTGTCACTGGTTTCATCTTCACTTCCCTTCACTTACAGTTATTCATTGTGAAGCCATTGCATGCTTGCTTTATCTTTTGTCTTCACAACATGAATGTATGATCTGTTCGGCTTCATAACTTCTTCCTACCTGATCCTTATTACACTGAAGTTGTTTGTCATTGCGCTTTCACTCTATTGAATACATGACCATGGCTGGTCTAGTGTAATCTAACTTCCGCTGCATAGTAATAGGCATAATCTTCACTATTTTTCTTCATAACTCTCACGTTTTGAAGACTTTCATAAAAATCGCCTATTCACCCCCCCTCTAGTCGATATAACGCACTTTCAGGCCTTTTGTCCCGGTTCCTCAACCGGGACTAAAGTGCCGATACTAATGCCCTGCCCCTTTAGTCCCGGTTCAATCCAGAACCGGGACTGATGGGCCTCCACGTGGCCTGTGCGTGGAGCCCAGGCAGGAGACCCTTTGGTCCCGGTTGGTGGCACCAACCGGGACCAATAGGCATCCACGCGTCAGCATTTCTGTGGCTGGGGTTTTTGTTTTTTTTTAAAGGGGGGGGTTTGGGGGTTTTGGGGGGTTAATTTAGGTGTTTCATATATTGTGTTAGCTAGCTATAATTAATAGAGAGAAGTGTCCTCTCTTATGTCCGTGCTTGGTCGACGCTATGTACTATACATACGTATAGAGAGGACTAGACACGTTAGTTAGCTAGTAAGCAAACGAAGGAAACAGAAGATCGTCATGAACATATATGCATACAGAGAGAAGTGATATCGACCACCTCTCCTTCTCCGAGAGATTGGTCGAACAACAAGTTCTCGTATATCTATCCGACACTACCGGCTACATATATACAATAATTATCTCTTACAAATATAATCATACGGACTCATGGTCCACATAGTATTCTCCGTCTTCAGCGATCACATGGTCAAGAAAGAATGCCGCCAATTCCTCTTGAATTGCTCGCATGCGAGTTGGTGCTAGGAGTTCATCCGCTTCCGAAACATCTAATTTGAAGAAGGGGGTCAATACATATATATATGAATGAATGAAACTCAATACAAATGATGGTAATAAAATAAAATTGTGAATGTTGTTATTTACGTACTTCATATTGTTCGTCAGAGTACCCGGTCGTGTGGCGGATGGACTCGTAGACGTAGTATCCACAGAAATCATTCCCTTGTTCCTGCCACAACCACTTTACAAGAAATAGAGGTCAATCAAACTGATAATCAAGAATGCTAAATGGTATTGATGAAACTTGCGCTTGAATCACTAGGAGATGCGCGGAACATGCTACTATAGTACTTACTTTCGGGTGTCTAAATTCCAGCTCCTTCGGCAGTCCCGGAACTTTTCTGGTGAATTTTCTCCAAACCCTGCCGGACAAAGAAAACAATTACTTGATATCAGGAAATGAACAAAGTTGCTGATATGGTGGATAATGATCGATTTAACTTACTTCTTGAGGATTTCAGTCATGTCCGCATACTCCTGGGGATCTTTTCGTTTAGAGTCCAAGACGGTTACTACTCCCTGCTCAAGCCTAATCTCTAGGAGAATATAGTGGAAACTGCACACACATGAATAACTCATCAATTACATTACTATAACTTGGACTAATATATAAGGGAAACCGAATATGCACAAGACAGTAACACTCACTTGAAGTTGTAAGGAAAGAGTATTATATCTTTGTTTTCATATTTTTTTAATGATCGTAGCAAGTTGGCCTCGGTATCTCCGGGACGATGCTGAACCTCAGTTGCATCTATGAGATATGTGTTAACGAACCCAATATCACCGATTTGTCTTTTCTTTAATTCGGCGATCTTCATTCTGCATAATATAGTGAGGATAATTATAAATACATGCAATGAAAGAGATGAGCTATATAGAGAGACTTAATGACAGAAGTAGTAGCACTTACAGACAGTAGCAGGTGATCGTTGTTTTATCGAGGGCCAATTGATTGAAAAACTGATAGAACTCCTCAAATGGAATAGGCAACAGTTCAATTCCAACGAGGTCATGCTCCGGTTTAACTCTCGCATACAAAGTACTCCTCCCCCCAGACTCTCTGCAGATTTTCAAGTACCAATCATGTAATCTTCGCATCATCGTTGTTAAAGATTTTTCATCTTTGACAAGAGGCTTCCCGTACTCGTATCTGTGTATCTGCACCTCCATGGTATCATAATGTACATCGTCGGGCAGGTAATCATCAACATTGACATAACCGGGCACCATCCTCGGATCGACGATGTCGCTAGGCACCTTGAGGGGGGGGGCACGATTGCTTCGCTTGTTCGCTGAGCTGGGCAATTTGTTTCCCAGCTGCTCGTCGTTCTTTCAGCCTTTGATCACTGACTGTACTTCCCGACCGCTCCGCTTCGGCCCATGTCTTTGCAATAATGCGCTCATAGTTGCCTTTCGGCGGAGACTTGGGTGGTTTTGCCAGGGCAGCCAGAGTGCGCTTCACTTTCACCAGATCTACCTTCTCCTCCGGAGGTGGATGTCTCTTTGCTCTCAACCCTTGAAACCAGTCATCCACTTCGGTTCGCGCGATCTCGGCGTTCTCCTCCGGGGTCCTCTCATATGGTAACTTCTCTCGAGTCTTTAGAGAAGGACCGAATCTGTATGTCCTCCCGCCTCTGGTTGTACTGCTAGATGCCGTCCGAGCAGACGGAGCGGTTGTCTTCTTTACTTGCTTACGAGGCGGAGGAGAAGGACTACGACGCGCCGGAGCAGCTGGAGCGGCAGCAGGTCTCTTCCGCCCTTGCTGACGAGGCGGAGAAGGAGGAGGCTGGCTGCTCGGGCGCGTCAGCGCAGGCGGAGAAGGAGGCGGAGTGCCGCCACGCGCCGGAGAAGGAGCCGGCCGAGGGCCCTGATAGTCACTCGCCGGAGGAGGAGGCGATGGAGGAGGCGGACTGCCCTGACTCGCCGGAGGAGGAGGAGGAGGCGGAGGCATCCAGTTCGGAAGGTTGATGAGCTCCTTCCGCCATAGGCATGGAGTCTTCAGAGCAGACCCCAGCCGAGTGTCCCCTTCACCGGTAGGGTGGTCAAGCTGGAGGTCCTCAAATCCCTCCGTTATTTCATCCACCATCACCCTAGCATATCCTTCTGGAATCGGCCGACAGTGAAAAGTTGCGCCGGGTTTAGTAGGATAAACAGAGCCAATAGCCGCCTTGACCTTCAAATTCATCCATTGCGTCATAAGGTGGCAATTTTGAGACTCCGTGATAGCATCCACGGGATAGCTGGCAGGAGCCATCAAGGCATGCTCCGGCTGAAGCAGCTCGGTGGAAGCCACGCTGCTTCTGCGCTGAGATGGCGGGATAGCTTCGGGAGAGGCTTCGGCAGTACATTTGCTGTGATTTGCTTCTCGTCCCTCTATCGCGTCTACCCTTGCTTGCAGCGCCCGCATTTGGGTCTGCTGACTTTTTTCCTCCTCTCATGGGATTTGTAACCGCCTGCGTCCGGAAACCCAACCTTCCACGGAATGGAGCCTGGCGTGCCTCGTGTCCGTCCAGGGTGCTCAGGATCCCAAGGGCCATTGTGAGCTCGTCGTTCTCTCTGTCTGGAAAGAACTTCCCTTGCTGTGCTGCTTCGATATACTGCTTAAGCTTCCTGACTGGTATGTCCATTTGATCGTTCGTCCAAATGCACTTCCCTGTTACAGGGTCCAAGGTTCCGCCAGCCCCGAAGAACCAAGTCCGGCAACGGTCTGGCCAGCTAATTGTCTCTGGTTCGATCCCTTTATCAACCAGATCATTCTCAGTCTTGGCCCACTTAGGCCGGGCTACGAGGTAGCCACCTGACCCCGTGCGATGGTGAAGCATCTTCTTCGCAAAATTTTGCTTGTTTGTTGCCGACATCTTCTTACTCTTTTCCGATGTCTTGTGGGCCACAAATGCGGGCCAGTGATCTCTGATCTTCTCATATCTGCCCTTGAATTCTGGTGTCTCATTATTTTCGACAAACTTATTCAGCTCTTTCTTCCACCTCCTGAATAGTTCTGCCATCCTCTTAAGAGCAAAAGACTTGATTAATTGCTCTTTAACTGGGTTCTCTGGATTATCCTCTGGCGGTAGGGTGAAATTTGACTTCAGCTCAGTCCAAAGATCATTTTTCTGCATATCATTGACATAAGACACCTCAGGGTCTTCTGTAGCCGGCATAAACCATTGCTGGATGCTTATCGGGATCTTGTCCCTAACCAGAACCCCGCACTGAGCAACAAATGCGCTCTTTGTCCGGAGGGGTTCAATCGGTTGGCCGTTGGGCGCGATTGCTATGATCTCAAACTTTTCATTCGAGCTCAACTTTTTCTTCGGGCCTCGTCTCTTTACCGAAGTTGTGCTCGATCCGGAGGGCTAGAAAAAAGAACAAAGACTTAATTAATATGTGTACATACCAAAACAATGAATGCATCAATCAGCTAGTCAGCACAGGCTTAACTAATATATATACCTGGCCGGACTTGGTTCGGTCATCGGAGCCGTCATCACGGTCTCCTTCTTGCACCGGCATTGGGTCACCGGAGCCGTCCTCATGTTCTTCTTCTTGCACCGGCATTAGGTCACCGTAGCCAGCTTGTTCACCCTCTCCTTCCAGACCATCGGTGTCGTTGAGAAACAACGAGACGGCATCACTTCCTTCTGCGATTATGTCCCTCAACAACGCTTCTTTTGCTTCGTCTAGGGCAGTGTCCATAGTTTCTACAAATATTTACAACATGGCAATTATTATTCAAACATGACAGATGGATATATTAGTGCCAAACGTAGAACTAGCTACCTAATCATAGTAAGGAATCATATATATTAATTAGTGGCCTCGACCCCCCCCCCCCACGTGTTGAAGCTATCGGGAGGGGGTATATATCGACAATGACGACACTACATCTATATGTTCCTCGACGACCCTCGTTCCTGACAAAAAAGGAGGAAGAAGAAGAAAAAAAAGAGGAGAAGAAAGAATAGAGGAGAAGAACTCCTCTATTCTTTCTTTTCCTCTTTTTTTTCTTCCTCTTCTTTTTTTATCCTATTCTTCCTCTCATGTTCGAGAGGATCGTCAAGGGTCGGAAGGTTGCCTAGTGTCAAAGGATTCTACAAAACCATGTCTTCATCATTAAGCGAAAGTAACATGTGCATGATGGTACGAAGCTCTCCAAAGTTATTTTGGAACGGAGTCCCAGATAAGATAATTCGCTTTTTGGTACAAAGTTCAGCAACACCTTCCAAATATCGTTATTTGGAAGGCCTTTGCTGAAATTCATACAAAAAGGCAAATTATCCTATTCGGGACACCATTCCAAAATAACTTTGGAGGACTTCGTCATGCCCTGGTTACTTCCGGCTAATGATGAAGCCATGGATTTCTTCAATACTTTGACACTAGGAAACCTCTCTCGACCCCTCGGCGATCCTCGACCCCTCGAACCCTCGACGACCCTGGAACCCTCGACCCCTAGACGACCCTGAAATAAAAAGAGGAGAAGAAGAAAGGAATATCTAGAGGAGAAGATCGAAGAAAAAAAAGAAGAAAAAAAAGAGGAGAAGAAGAAAGGAATATATTCTATTTTCGATTCTTCTCCTCTATTCCTTTCTTCTTCTCCTCTTCTTTTTTTTCTTTTTCTTATTTATTTTTCCCCTTCTTCCTCTCCTCTTCTTCTCCTTTCTTCCTCTTCTTATTTTCCTTTTTCCTCTCCTTCTTTTTCTTCTTCTTCCTTCTTTCTAGCTAGATATATAAAACTTTTCTAAAAATGTAACTTTTGCATATATACATGGAAAAAATTGTTATCAGGGAGGGAATATATTCTATTTTCTCTTCTTCTCCTCTATTCCTTTCTTCTTCTCCTCTTCTTTTTTTTCTTTTTCTTATTTATTTTTCCCCTTCTTCCTCTCCTCTTCTTCTCCTTTCTTCCTCTTCTTATTTTCTTTTGTCCTCTCCTTCTTTTTCTTCTTCTTCCTTCTTTCTAGCTAGATATATAAAACTTTTCTAAAAATGTAACTTTTGCATATATACATGGAAAAAATTGTTATCGAGGAGGGAGTATATCGACCCCCCCCCTCGACCCTCTTTTACTTCTTCTTCCTTCTTCCATGGATTTCTTCAATACTAATTTGACACTAGGAAACCTCTCATATATATCCATCTATAGCCACATACATATATAAATGGAAAAAATGCTATGAACAAAAATACATATATATCAATGCATACATCCATGGATCATCATTGCTCATATATCCATAGTCATATATAAAAACTATTCCTTGCTGAAAACCTATTCTAAACCAATCAAAAAATTCTGAAATTTTGCCATATACACAGAGAACATACATACATATATACATTTTTATAAAAATGCAAACAACAAAAAATCTAAAAAAGGACATATACACGCTCCTTCTTTTCCTTCTTCCTCTTTTCTTCTCCAACACACCACTTTTTTTCTTAAATGTTACATATGAACATATAAAGAGCATTATACGGCATATACAGAGCATTACAGAGCATATACAGAGCATATAAAGAGCATTATACATACATACATCTTAACAAAAAATGAAAAATAGGCCGCGGTGGTCAGCGACGGCGACGATGGTTGGCGGTGGAGCTTACGGATGGCATGCGGGGACGGCAATGAGAAGGAAAGGGGAGGAGGCAGGGGCTCACAGCGCGGGGAGAGGTCGAGGTCGCCGGCCGGAATCAGTGTGGCGGCGGACGAACGGCCTCGGGGATGAACGGGTCGCGGGAGCCAGCGTGGTGCTTCCCCGGAGCGACGGCGACAACGGGCACGGGGAGGGGTCGGGGTCGGCCTGAGGCAGAGGCGGTGGCGCGTGGGGCAGGGACGGCGTCAGGGCGACGCGGGGCAGCGGTGGCGTCGAGGCGGCGAGGTCGGGGCAGCGGTGGAGCGGGGCGGCGCAGTGAGGCGGACGACGACGGCGCGGGGTGACGCGCGGCGACGGGGGCGGCGACGATGGGCGCGGGCGACGACGGCGGCGGCGACGGGCACGGGCGACGGGGCAGAGGGCGGTGGGGCAGCGGGAGAATGAGGAACTGAATGAAAATTTCACAAGTGTTTTCTTATATACTGAGACCGTTGGTCCCGGTTCGTGGAACCAACCATGACCAATGGTCCCCTTTAGTCCCGGTTGGTGGCACCAACCGGGACCAAAGGTCTCTTTTTAGCAGCCCAAAGGGCGGGAAGCGGAGGCCTTTGGTCCCGGTTGGTGGCACCAACCGGGACCGAAGGGGGGCATTGGTCACGGTTGGTGCCACGAACCGTGACCAATGCCCCCTTTAGTCCCGGTTGGTGCCACCAACCGGGACCAATGGCCTTGTGCTGCCCCGCGCCCAAAAGTTTAGTCCCACCTCGCTAGTTGAGAGGGCTCGGGAGTGGTTTATAAGCGCTGCTGCGCCCACCCCTCCTTAGCCTTGGTACGATTTCTGGATCGATCACCTTCTGAGAGATTGCATTGAGGAATGCACATAGCTTCACAATGGCTAATCGGACGTTTTCCGGTAGAAGCCCCCTCAATGCAATCGGAAGCAGTTGTGTCATAATCACGTGGCAGTCATGAGACTTTAGGTTCTGAAACTTTTTCTCTGGCATATTTATTATTCCCTTTATATTCGACGAGAAGCCAGTCGTGACCTTCATACTGAGCAGGCATTCAAAGAAGATTTATTTCTCTTCTTTTGTAAGAGCGTAGCTTGCAGGACCTTTATACTGCTTCGGAGGCATGCCGTCTTTTTCGTGCAAACGTTGCAGGTCCTCCCATGCCTCAGGTGTATCTTTTGTCTTCCCATACATGCTCAAGAAGCCTAGCAGGTTCACGCAAAGGTTCTTCGTCACGTGCATCACGTCGATTGAGGAGCGGACCTCTAGGTCTTTCCAGTAGGGTAGGTCCCAAATATAGATTTCTTCTTCCACATGGATGCGTGTCCCTCAGCGTCATTCGGAACAGGTAGTCCACCGGGACCCTTTCCAAAGATTACGTAGTGTAAATCATTGACCATAGCAAGCACGTGATCACCGGTGCGCATGGCGGGCTTCTTCCGGTGATCTGCCTCGCCTTTGAAATGCTTGCCTTTCTTTCGACATTGATGGTTGGTCGGAAGAAATCGACGATGGCCCAGGTACACATTCTTCCTGCATTTGTCCAGGTATATACTTTCAGTGTCATCTAAACAGTGCGTGCATGCGTGGTATCCTTTGTTTGTCTGTCCTGAAAGGTTACTGAGAGCGGGCCAATCGTTGATGGTCACGAACAGCAACGCCTTAAGGTTAAATTCCTCCTGTCTGTGCTCATCCCACGTACGTACACCGTTTTCATTCCACAGCTGTAAAAGTTCTTCAACTAATGGCCTTAGGTACACATCAATTTCGTTGCCGGGTTGCTTAGGGCCTTGGATGAGAACTGGCATCATAATGAACTTCCGCTTCATGCACATCCAAGGAGGAAGGTTATACATACATAGAGTCACGGGCCAGGTGCTGTGATTGCTGCTCTGCTCCCCGAAAGGATTAATGCCATCTGCTCTTAAAGCAAACCATACATTCCTTGGGTCCTTTGCAAACTCATCCCAGTACTTTCTCTCGATTTTTCTCCACTGCGACCCGTCAGCGGGTGCTCTCAACTTCCCATCTTTATTTCGGTTCTCACTATGCCATCACATCAACTTGGCATGCTCTTCGTTTTTGAACAGACGTTTCAACCATGGTATTATAGGAGCATACCACATCACCTTCGCAGGAACCCTCTTCCTGGGGGCTCGCCGTCAACATCACCAGGGTCATCTCGTCTGATCTTATACCGAAATGCACCGCATACCAGGCATGCGTTCAGATCCTTGTATGCACTGTGGTAGAGGATGCAGTCATTAGGGCATGCATGTATCTTCTCCACCTCCAATCCTAGAGGGCATACGACCTTCTTTGCTGCGTATGTACTGTCGGGCAATTCGTTATCCTTTGGAAGCTTCTTCTTAAATATTTTCAGTAGCTTCTCAAATCCTTTGTCAGCCACAGCATTCTCTGCCTTCCACTGCAGCAATTCTAGTACGGTACCGAGCTTTGTGTTGCCATCTTCGCAATTGGGGTATAACCCTTTTTTGTGATCCTCTAACATGCGATCGAACTTCAGCTTCTCCTTTTGACTAATGCATTGCGTCCTTGCGTCGACAATGACCCGGCGGAGATCATCATCATCGGGCACATCGTCTGGTTCCTCTTAA
This sequence comes from Triticum urartu, assembly GCF_003073215.2. Classification (NCBI taxonomy): domain Eukaryota; kingdom Viridiplantae; phylum Streptophyta; class Magnoliopsida; order Poales; family Poaceae; genus Triticum; species Triticum urartu. Next base: position 134,015,830 of record NC_053027.1, on the reverse strand, counting down.
TCTTCAGCAGCTTCACCCGTTGCAGCATCATTGGGCACATCGTCTAGTTCCTCTTGATCTTCACCAGCTCCCCCCGTTGCAGCATCACCGTATTCAGGGGGCACATAGTTGTCATCGTAGTCTTCTTCTTCACCGTCTTCCATCATAACCCCTATTTCTCCGTGCCTCGTCCAAACATTATAGTGTGGCATGAAACCCTTGTAAAGCAGGTGGGAGTGAAGGATTTTCTGGTTAGAGTAAGACCTCGTATTCCCACATTCAGTGCATGGAAAACACATAAAACCATTCTGCTTGTTTGCCTCAGCCGCATCGAGAAACTCATGCACGCCCTTAATATACTCGCAGGTGTGTCTGTCACCGTACATCCATTGCCGGTTCATCTGCGTGCATTATATATAATTAAGTGTCCAAATTAATAGAAGTTCATCATCACATTAAAACCAAAGTGCATACATAGTTCTCATCTAACAACATATAGCTCTCCAGAGCATCTAATTAATTAAACCATACATTGAAACTATGTAAAACATTTCAATGCGAAAACAAATGCGATCATAATTGCAACCAAGGTAACAATTGATCCAACGACATAATGATACCAAGCCTCGGTATGAATGGCATATTTTCTAATCTTTCTAATCTTCAAGCGCATTGCATCCATCTTGATCTTGTGATCATCGACGACATCCTCAACATGCAACTCCAATATAATCTTCTCCTCCTCATTTTTTTATTTTTTCCTTCAACAAATTGTTTTCTTCTTCAACTAAATTTAACCTCTCGACAATAGGGTCGGTTGGCATTTCCGATTCACATACATCCTAGATAAATAAAATCTATGTCACGTTGGTCGGCATAATTTTCATAAACAATAAATGAACCAATAGTTATAAAGATAATATACATACCACATCCGAATCATAGACAGGACGAGGGCCGACGGGGGCGGATACCAAAACCATCGCACTTTATAAGATGCAATAATAAATGTAAGAAAATGATACAAGTATCTATCTAAACATACAAGCAAGAATATTTTTCATTTCAGAAAGAAGAAAAGAACAAGAGGCTCACCACGGTGGTGTCGGTGATGAGATCGGCGCGGGTGATCGACGGCGGTGAAGACGGGGACGGGGCGTGACAGACCGCTAAATCTAGACAAATCTCGAGGAAAATGGAGATTGGAGGTCGAGCTTCGAGAGGAGAAAGCTTAAGTAGTGTGGCTCGGGCATTCCATCGAACACCTCATGTGCGTAGGAGGTGAGCTGGAGCACCACAAAGCCCTCTCCCCCTCGGCCAGAGAAAAACAGAGCACTGGGGTGCTCTGCTCGCGAGCGAGGGGTATATATAGGCACCTCATTGGTCCCGGTTGGTGACATGAGCCGGGACTAAAGGGGAGCCTTTGGTCCCGGTTCAAGCCACCAACCGGGACCAATGGTGGTGGGCCAGGAGCGAGGCCCATTGGTCCCGGTTCATCCCACCAACCGAGACCAAAAGGTCCAGATGAACCGGGACCAATGGCCCACGTGGCCCGGCCGGCCCTCTGGGCTCACGAACCGGGACCAATGCCCACATTGGTCCCAGTTCTAGACTGAACCGGGACTAATGGGCTGACCCGGCCTGGACCAAAGCCCTGTTTTCTAATAGTGTTAAGAACTCCGGTTTGCAAAAAGAATCAAAACGAACGAAGCAACGAAAGTCAAACGACGAAAGAAACAAGCTTCGTTTCCTAATCTGTATCTAGGTCAAATTTTACAGAAGCAAAAACTTGTTTGAGTTGGTTAAACGGAAAGAGGGTTCCGAGACGAAACTCCAGGCGCTTGAATCGCCTGATTCCGATAAACGAGCGAAAATTTATATACTAGAACGAAAATCGGATCTGAAATCGCGATTAGAAATAATCACGGAAAATCTGAGAAAAAGAAAAACGACGAACAGATTAACGAATGTTCGTTTTCTGTAACTAAACAGTGAATGCATTCGTTAAAACGAACGAACGATCAAACGCTCGCTAAATAAACTAAACCGGAAAATAAACTAATCTAAAAAAACGAATCTAAAAAAACCGAACGGTTTTCTAGGGAAAACCGGCGGCGGCGGCGGGGTCAACGTCGGCGGCGGCGGCGGGGTCAACCTCGGCGGCGGCGGCGGGGTCAGCGGGCGGGGCGGCGGCGGCGCGGCGTCCGGCGGCGGCGTCGACGTGGGGCGGCGGCGGCGGCGCGGGGCGGTGGGGCGGCGGCGTCTGGCGGCGGCGGCTTGGGCCGGCTAGGGTTAGGGTTAGGCGCAGAGTGGGCTTACGGACTCGGGGTCGGCTCCTTATAAAGGCCGGCCCGAAGAGTCCTGACCGAAACCAGATCTAAGTCGGTTGCACGTTTTTTTAAATAATTACGCGCAGAAAAACAAATAAAAGAAATACTAAATGGACTCCAAAAATCCTAAAATAAATTTTGCCCGACTTCTAAAATCAAGCCGGTCTAGATGAACATTTATTTGGGGCCTAAATGCAATTTTGATAAACGCGCATTTTTCCTAAATTCAAATAAAATAGCAACTAACTCCAAAATAAAATCTTATTTGATTTTATCATTAAATCCTCAATATTTCTTTATTTTGGGAAAGTCATTTTATTCTCTCTCTCATATTTTTATAATAGAAATAATTGAAGGTAAAATAATTAAAATCAAATGATCCTATTTTCAAAATTTGAGAAAACCCAAATATGAAAATAACGAAATCCCCAACTCTCTCCGAGGGTCCTTGAGTTGCGTAGAATTTCTAGGATCAACCAAAAGCAAATAAAATATGATATGCAGTGATGATCTATTCCAAATTGAAAATTTGGGATGTTACAGTTTCGGGCTGCAACGTTTATGTTGCAGACTTTTCAGACGACGAGTAAGGAGCCTTAGGTCGTTGTCTTTCATTCAGTGATGCCGTTGGAGTTGATGGACTCACTTTATCTTCCAAGCCTTCCGCTGTTATCGTATTAGATGGCCTTAAGCCATATTTATTGTAATAAGTTCTCTTTTGAGACATTCGATGTAATAAGTGTGTGATTGCTACTCTGTTATAAATCCTCAAGTATTGTGTGTGTCAGCATTACTGATCCAGGGATGACACTGATGCACAGAGATCAGACTGTTTGAGGTCTGGTCGCTACATTATCCATGTAATACTTCTTTATTATGGCATGAATGTTCAGATCTGTATGATTCAAAACAAAAGTTTAATATTGGCATAAAAACAATAATACTTCTAGCATACTAACAAGGCAATTATGTCTTCTCGAAATAATATTGCCAAAGAAAGCTTATCCCTACAAAATCATATAGTCTGGCTATGCTCCATCTTCATCACACAAAATACTCAAATCATGCACAACCCCGATGACTAGACAAGCAATTGTTTCATACTTTTGATGTTCTCAAACTTTTTCAACTTTCACGCAATACATGAGGGTGAGCCATAGACATAACACTATAGGTGGAATAGAAGGTGCTTGTGGAGAAGACAAAATGAGGGAGATAGTATCACATCAACTAGGCGTATCAACGGGCTATGGAGATGCCCATCAATAGATATCAATGTGAGTGAGTTGGGATTGCCACGCAACGGATGCACTAGAGCTATAAGTTTATGAAAGCTCAAAAAGAAAACTAAGTGGGTGTGCATCCAACTAGCGTGCTCATGAAGATCTAGCGCAATTTGAGGTAGCCCATCGTTGGAATATACAAACCAAGTTCTATAATGAAAAATTCCCACTAGTATATGAAAGTGATAACATAGGAGACTCTCTATCATGAAGTCATGGTGCTACTTTGAAGCACAAGTGTGGAAAAAGGATAGTAACATTGCCCCTTCTATCTTTTTCTCTCATTTTTTGCCTTCTCTTTTTTGGCCTTTCTCTCCTTTTTTATTTCCTCGCATGGGACAATGATCTAATAATGAAGATCATCACACTTTTATTTACTTACAACTCAACACTAGAACAAAATATGACTCTATATGAATGCCTCTGGCGGTGTACCGGGATGTGCAATGACTCAAGAGAGACATGGCTAAAAAAGATGGAAGGTGGCTTTGCCACAAATACGATGTAAACTCCATGATCATGCAAAGCAATATGACAATGATGTTGTGTGTCATAATAAACGGAACGGTGGAAAGTTGTATGGAAATAAATCTCAGAATGTCTATGGAAATGTCATAATAGGTAGGTATGGTCATTGTTTTGAGGAAGGTATATGGTGGGTTTATGGTACCGGCGAAAGTTGCGTGGCACAAGAGAGGCTAGCAATGGTGGAAGGGTGAGAGTGCGTATAATCTCAACATTAGTCATAAAGAACTCACATACTTATTGCAAAAATCTATTAGCCATCGAAACAATGTACTATGTGCATGCCCCTAGGGGTATAGGTTGGTAGGAAAAGACCATTTCTCGTCCCCGACCACCACTCATATGGAAGACAATTGAAAAATATCTCATGCTCCAACTTCGTTACATAACGGTTCACCATAGGTGCACGCTAGGGGACTCACAAACCTCAACACAAGTATTTCTCAAATTCACAAATACTCACTAGCATGACTCTAATATCACCATCTTCATATCTCAAAACAATCATAAGGAATCAAACTTCTCATAGTATTCAATGCACTTTATATGAAAGTTTTTATTATATCCCTCTTGGATGCCTATCATATTAGGACTAAATTTATAACCAAAGCAAATTACCATGTTGTTTAAAGACTCTCAAAATAATATAAGTGAAGCATGAGAGTTCATTAATTTCTACAAAATAAAACCACTGCAGTGCTCTAAAAAGATATAAGTCAAGCACTAGAGAAAAATTGCCAAGCTCAAAAGATATAAGTGAAGCACATAGAGTATTCTAATAAATCACGATTCACGCGTGTCCCTCTCAAAAGGTGTGTACAGAAAGGATTATTGTGGCAAACTAAAAAGCAAAGACTCAAGTTATACAAGACGCTCCAAGCAAAACACATATCATGTGGTTAATAAAAATTTAGCCTCAAGTAAAGTTACCGATAGATGAAGACGAAAGAGGGGATGCCTTCCGGGGCATCCCCAAGCTTAGGCTCTTGCTTGTCCTTGAATATTACCTTGGGGTGCCTTGGGCATCCCCAAGCTTAGGCTCTTGGTTGTCCTTGAATATTACCTTGGGGTGCCTTGGGCATCCCCAAGCTTAGGCTCTTGCCACTCCTTATTTCATAGTCCATCAAATCCTTACCCAAAACTTGAAAACTTCACAACACAAAACTCAACATAAAATCTCATAAGCTCCGTTAGTATAAGAAAATAAATCACCACTTTTGGTTCTGTTGTGAACTCATTATTTATTTATATTGGTGTAATATATACTATATTCCAACTTTTCCATGGTTCATACCCCCTGATACTATCCATAGATTCATCAAAATAAGCAAACAACACATAGAAAACAGAATCTGACAAAAATAGAACAGTCTGTAGTAATCTGTAACTCTCGAATACTTCTGTAACTCCAAAAATTCTGAAAACTTTAGGACAGCCTAAGCAATTTTTTATTAATCTTTTGGAAAAATAATCAGTATTTTATCACGCTTCTGTTATAAATGAAAATTAATTTTCTGGGCGCAAAAGTTTATGTTTTCAGCAAGATCAAATCAACTATCATCGTAAGCTATCCCAAAGGTCTTACTTGGAACAAACACTAATTCAAACACAAAAACCACATCTAACCAGAGGCTAGATAAATTAATTAATACAAAACAGGACCTAAAAAGCAAGAACAAAAATAAAATTGGGTTGCCTCCTAACAAGCGCTATTGTTTAACGCCCTTAGCTAGGCATTGATAATTTTAATGATGCTCACATGAAAGATAGCAATTGAAACACAACGAGAGAATCATAAAACATGTGACAAACAAGTTTAAGTTTAACATGCTTCCTATTCATAGACATTTTATAAGCAAACAAATTATCAAGGCAAGCAAAAACTAGCATATGCATGGAAGAAGAAAGAAACAATAGCAATCTCAACATAACGAGAGGTAATTTAGTAACATGAAAATTTCTACAACCATATTTTCCTCTCTCATAATAATTATTTGTGGTATCATATTTCAAATTCAACAATATAGTTATCACATCAAATTTTCTCTACATGATCCACATGCATGGAAAGTTGACACTCTTCCAAATAGTGGGAATATCATTAACTAAAGTCATGACCTCTCCAAACCCACTTTTATCAAAAAATTCATAAGATTGAACTTTATCCAAATATGTGGGATCTAAATTTGACACACTTCCAAATCCACTTTGAGTATTATTGCAAACATTATTATCAATCTCATATTCATCATGGGGCTTAGATAAATTGTCAAGATCAAAAGAAGAATCATCCCAATCATGTTCATTGCAATAAGTAGCGGATATAGCAAAACTAGCATCCCCAAGCTTGGGGTTTTGCATATGATTAGCACAACTGAAATTAATAGAATTTATAATAACATCATTGCAATTATGCTTTTTATTCAAGGAACTATCAAGTGTGGGTGCAATATCAACAATCTCATGTTTAACATAAGGAACTATAGCAAATTCATCTCCATAAATATTGGCATCATGGCCACAAGAATAGCAAGCATCATGTTCATCAAGAGATATTTCAATCAAATCATCGGAATCATAACTATCTATAGATTCATGCATATCATTATTTTCTTCCAAAGCAATAGTCATTCTCTCAATAAATTCTTTGATATCGACATTGTGAGCATAGTTTTCATAGCAATATTTAAGTATGTCAAAATTTTAAGATTTGTAGAGAGTAATATCATATTTTTCAATCAAAGAAGAAACTTCATAAGCACACCTAAAAGCAACAAATTCTTTAATTTGTTCAATTTCATAGTAACTGTAAACACCCTTTTCATAAGAAGATAAGCTTTTATTATCATTAAACTCACATAGGTAGGGAAGGTGTTTTTTAGGGTTCTTGGAGCAACAAGGAAAATCACAAATTTCACAAATATTCCAAGCATAGCATAGCAAACAATTTATTTGATTCCATAAGAGTTTCCCTTTTTCAGACAAATGGTGACTCACAAAATGAGCATGCTCATCTAATGATTTTCCCTCAACTAAACTAGTTGGGGTTTCAGCATGAGCACAAATGGATCAAAGATGATCCAAGTAGAAAACTTTAAGTGGATCCATATCAATAGATTTTTAGAAAGAAAAGATGCAAGCAAATATGAAAGTGCGTTAAGTCGACTAGAGGGGGTGAATAGGCGATTTTTATGAATTCTTCACTGAGGAATTTCAGGGTGAGGAAATTCCTAAGAGAAGAACTACTTGCAGCGGAATGAGTACTCAGAAGTAAAGGTAACAGAGCATGAGCATGGTCTTCATGATGAAATGAAAACAAGCACAGAGTACAGAAAGCGTAAACACAGGATAAACAGAATGAAGACAAACAGACTGCAGAAATTTGAGCTGAGGAAATAGAGAAAGTATTCAGTCAAAGTCTTCAAATAGCAAGCACACAACACAGAAATGAGGAAATGGAAGGGTTGAGGAAATGGAACCAGTTAGCTCGGTGAAGACAATGATTTGGTAGACCAGTTCCAACTGCTGTGATAGTTGTACGTCTAGTTAGGGCGGTTAGGTATTTAAACCTGAGGACACACAGTCCTGAACACACAACTCAGGACACTTAGTCCTCAACGTATTCCCCTTGAGCTAACGTCACACAGACCTCGTCCAATCACTCGTGGTAAGTCTTCAGGTGACTTCCAAACCTTCACAGACTCGGTCACTCGGTGATCCACAATTTCCTCTTGGATGCTCTAGACCATGATGCCTAACCGTCTCGAATATGCACAGTCTTCAAAGGTAACAAGCGTCGGATCCACGCAGGATCAATCTCTTCAATGATGCTCAATCACTTTAGGTTTGTAGGTGTTTGGGTTTGGGTTTTCCTCACTTGATGATTTTCACTCGAAGTCCTCGGAGGATGGGATGCTCTCAGATGACAAGTGTCAGTTTCTCTCGGAGCAGCCAACCAGCTAGTGGTTGTAGGGGGCAGCTATTTATAGCCTAGGGAGCAGCCCGACATGATAAGACATAAATGCCCTTCAATGATATGTCTGTTAGGTGGGTAGATATTTTGGGATAGCTAGCGCATAGCACAGCAACGGTCGGAATTTTGAGTATCAAATTCCTCAGGGCTATCATGTTCCTCACTGTGTAGGCAATCTGCACTGGTGAATTCCTAACTCCTTAGTCAGAACAAATTCCTCAGAGACCAGAAGAACTTCGTCTCTGTCACTGAAGAAATTGACTAAGCTGTATGAGATTTCCAATGGCTTCACTCGAAGGGATTGGTAGGTGTAGGATTTGAGTTGAGCATCACTTGGAAATTTTTCCTTAGTATTTCCTCGACCCCCTTTAACAGTATGGTGTTTCCTATGACTCAAGAAAGAGAAAATGAAACTACGAAAACAAAAGTCTTCATGCTTCATGTTTCTCAAATGAATACCAAGTCTTCAGGATCACACCAATTTCTTCACTTTCGAAGTCTTCAGAAATACAAAGTCTTTAGTCGAAGAACTTCATTTTTAGGGGTTGACTTTCTCTGTAAATATCAAACTCCTCATAGACTTATAGACCTTTGTACACTCACAAACACATCAGTCCCTGAACCTATAAGTCTTCAATCCACCAAAATCACTAAGGGGCACTAGATGCACTTAAAATCTCCCCCTTCTTGGTGATTGATGACAATATAGGTTAAGTTTTCAACGGGGATAAACATATGAAGTGTAAATACTGATATTGAGGAATTTGATTGCAAGATATAGAAGAACTCCCCCTGAAGATGTGCATAGTGAGGAATTTTCTTTTGAAGCAATGCACACTTTGAAGAGTAGAATCATGGAGATCTCCCCCTATATCTTGTAATCCATACATGCATGTAACATATAATATGAAGAATTTGAAATGCATGATGAAATATGGTGACTGATGTAATTCAGCATGCGTGCATTAACATTAATGAGGAATAAGCATGCAGAAAAGCTCAGCAAAAAGCATGAGACCACCATAGAGTTTAAGTTTACAAATCGATCGAATAAAGTCTCAGAAGAACGAGAGTTGTAAATTAGAAAAAAAAATGCCCATATAAGTAGACCCGCTTGAAGACTAACTCAAATTTCTCCCCCTTTGTCATCAAATGACCAAAAGGGACGAAAAATGAAGACTAACGCCCCTGAAGAATATCAAGTTGAAGGAGGAGCGTCAGCATTGTTGGGGTTGTTTGTTGTTGTAGGGCCTACCGTAGTGTCATCCAAGTCTTCACGCTCATCGGTTTCGCGTGATGAAGAATATGAGCTGGCCACCAAGGAAGGAACTTTAGTCTTCTTGAATTTCTTCGCCGGTGGCGGCTGAGACCATTCAAAGTCCTGCTTGAAACCCATTTGCTTCAGATCATCTTCACCATAAAGATGTGACAAATCAGCCCAGGTGCGACCGAAGACTTCATGGAGGTAGTAATGGTTTTTCTTCACTGCATTGTGTGTAGCAGTCATGTTGTGAAGAATAGAACCAAACTGACGCTTAACCCATTTGTGGTTTTGATCCACCTTCTGGTGAAGACTAAGAATAAGCTGACGGCCAGTCATCACCCGGGGAGCTGTTGCTTGAGTATTTGGCTTTGATGCATTAGCAGCAGAATCATGAGTAGGAGAATCATCATTGGTGGAGTAAGATGCAGCTTTGCGAAACTGACCATCCAATGTACGAATGCCTTCATCAATAATTGCAGTAGCTTTGCCTTTTCATCAGACAAGGAAAATGTCTGCTTGAGGACTTCTATCGGGGGCGGGTAACTGACATGATTCTGAAAATCAGCCTTGTAGTTGAGTGAAGACCTTGTTCTGAGGAATCTCATAATCCAGGGAGCGTAAGGCTTCAACTCAAACGGAGAGAGGGCAACATTTGCTAGAGTACTCATGAAGAAATCATGATAGTTGATAGGAATGCCATGTATGATATTGAATAGCAGAATCTTTATGATGCCAACAACTTCTTCATCATTTGAATCGTGGCCTTTGATTGGACTCATTTTCTTCGTCAGAATGCGATAGGCAGTTCTAGGCACAAACAGCAACTCCTTCACGAGGAATTTGGTCCTTGGAGCTTGACCTGGCTTCAGAGGCTTCATTAGCACTTGCATGTAATGGGTAGTGAGTTTAGGTTCATGGTAAATGCAACGAGAGCCTTCAAGGGGAGCACTGACAGGCAGGGCATGAAGTAATTCAGAGGACGGTGCTTTGAAATGTGTGTTTTCTGTCATCTAGTCCAAAACCCAAGAGTTCACATCGTCAGCATCGCTTGTCATATGCAGAGTTGCAAAGAATTGAAGAATGAGCTCTTCATTCCAATCGCAAATATCCGTGCAAAAGTTGAGCAGTCCTGCATCATGAAGCACACTGAGGACTGGGGTGAAGCAAGGCAGTGATTCCATGTCCACATGAGGAATATGCGCATGGTCGAAGACTTTTTCCTTGTTGACGAGTAGTGAAGAATAAAAGTTTGCTTGGCTGGCAGTCTAGAAGCGCTTCCTTCTAAGACAAGCAGAGTCATAAGGGTTATAGTTTGTGAAGAACACATGCTCGTCGAAGAAGTCATCAACCTTAAATTTCTGCTTCTTCAAGAAGGGATCCTTTGGCTTGGGCTGAGGGGTATCGGTAAATTGCATCACCACCTCAGGAATCGCAATCTCAGGATCCACTGGCTGAGGAATTTCAGCTTCTTCTTCAGTGACAGCCCGAGTCTTCAATTCTTCATTAACATTTTCTTCCGCACTAGTGGCTGGAATCTCTTCATGGACATACGGTGTGGCATGAGGTTCTTCAGATCCCATTTGAACTTCAGTGGTTACAGGGGATTGAGGAATTTGTTGAAGGGGTGTGAACGGAAGATAATTGGGGTGCTGACTTTCCCAAAACTCATCGTTCAACACTGGGGTTGTGCATCTAATGTCCACATCTTCTTCTTCATTCTTTTCTTCAACGCCGGCCTCTTCAACAGTGAACTGAGGCATGGGCGATGAGACTATTGGGGTTGAAGGGATTGCATCCACTTCAATTTCTTCATCCAACTGCTCTGAAGAAGCAGCAGAAGGAATGTCATCATCAGATCCACTTGGGATCTCATATTCTTCATCAAAAGGAACAAGGTCCTTTGATGGCATGGATGAGACAGGAACAACATCAATTGGATTGTCAAAAGAGCTAGCCAGCGGCTTCATCTTCTCCGTAGCTGAAGAATCTGATGCAGTTGATGCTTTCCTTTTCTTCACAGATGTACGCTCTGTAGCCTTGGTCTTCTTCACATCTGATGCAGATGGAAGGATTGGAGTTGGGGTAGGTGCAGGAGGAGCAGAGGAATTTGGTTCAACAACTTCAGGCACAACTGATGTGGTTGCCCTGACTTCTTCATTTTGTTCAGGCGCAACACTAGTGGGTGCCCTGGAAATTTCTTCAGCGGCTGGAATGCAGTCATCAGCCCTGGTACTATGAGAATCTTCAGCAGCCTGATTTTCATCAGCAGTGCTGGCATGCTCTTCAGTAGGCTGAGCAGATGCCTCAGCCTGAGGATTTTCTTGTTGCGTTGGGGCTGCAATATTGGAAGTGAACTTCTTAGTTATCTTGACAAATCTGACTTTGGAACCAAGCCAGTCAGCATAGTAGCGATCAAATTCATCACTTAGTTGCTTGATCTCAGATTAAAGAGCAACAAGTTCTTCAGGTGAAAGCTTTAGAACGTTTTGCTTCAGAAAGGGCTCTTTCCTATAATGCGCTTTCTTCACCTTCCTCCCCTGTTCATATTTCCATTTTTCTTCGTCAATGAAGTGAGTCAGCACATGACTTTGACCAGGAGTGAGGTTCATCTCCGGCAAAGGTGTGTTGGGATCCTTGTGCCATAGGTCGATGAAGTCTAGGATCAACTTCGGATCCAGTATCAATGGCACATTGCTGCCTTTGGCTCTAGCGGCCTGAGCTGCCTGTCTCTGATGATTTCAGCAAGTTCCTCATCATTAGCTTCGTCATCTTCGGACGGTACTTGAAAGGCGACCTGCTTCTTGTGAGGACTTGGTTGAGAGCCTCGTCCAGCAGTGGCCTTTATCTTTAGCAGAGAGGGGCCAGTTGATGAATTGGGTGCAGCTGAAGAACTAGCAGAAGCTGCTGAGGCAATAGAGATGCGTGTTTTCCTTTGGCACGTGGCGAGATGCACAAGTGATGAGGATTTTTATGGAGGAGCTGAGGACTTTGTAGGAGATGGAGCAGCTTGAGGAATTGGACGTGAGGGCTTTGAAGAATCTGGCCTTGAGGGCATTGCTGAGGAGCTTGGCCGTGAGGGCATTGAAGAGAAGGAGCATTGGGCTTATGTGCGGGCTTCTTAGGCATGGACTTCTTCGGCTTGCTAGCAGAGGCCACAGCAGTGGTAGCAGCAGCAGCAGAGTCTTCATTAAATTTCCTCGCTGCTTCCTTAGCTACTTTGGCTAGCTTGGCATGGCGCTTGGCCCATTCATCAGGATAGTCCTCACCACGGTTGAGGCTGGTGGGATCAGTCTCTTGGCCAGGTGCCAATGGAGGTCTTGGGCATGGAGGATTAAGAGTGAATTTCTTCATATACTCGGGAGTAACATATCTGTACTCCCTCTATTCCCGTGCCCATCTCCTCTCTATCCTTTGCGCACCTTGCGCTGATTTTTGTCCTCCTTTCCATGTGTGGCCTCATCAGGAGTGCAATAATCCTTGTATATGTCATCAGGAATCTCGAAAGCAGTATTGACCTCATGTAACGCCCCGAACACACCCGCGGGTGGTCGTTACTCCTGACAGGATCTAGACTGGCCCCACAGATCAATACTAGTCTTTTCTGCGCACTTTGTCCTCACTCGTGCGCACCCGGAAGCAACTTCCCGGTCGATCACCCATCCTGACACTACTCCAAGCTGAGCACGCTTAACTTTGAAGTTCTATCCGAATGGGCTCCCGGAAAAGAAGGAATTCCTTATTGATATGAGTAGTCTATCATCCCTAATAAGCTAGGCCGGTACATGTGCCATGCCGGGTGCCACGACGGGTCACAAACGTCATGAACAACATGACCACGCACCTGTCCGCAACCATCCGTGTAACTGCGAGGGTCGGCTCTGATACCAACTTGTAACGCCCTGAACACACCCGCCGGTGGTCGTTACTCCTAACATGATCTAGACTGGCCCCACAGATCAATACTAGTCTTTTCTGCGCACTTTGTCCTCACTCGTGCGCACCCGGAAGCAACTTCCCGGTCGGTCACCCATCCTGACACTACTCCAAGCTGAGCACGCTTAACTTTGAAGTTCTGTCCGAATGGGCTCCCGAAAAAGAAGGAATTCCTTATTGATATGAGTAGTCTATCATCCCTAATAAGCCAGGCCATCACATATAATGCCCTCGATGCGGCTATATCTCCCACGTGTCGAAGCACGACTTAGAGGCATAACCGCATTGAAAGCAATGTCGCAAGTGAGGTAATCTTCACACAACCCATGTAATACATAAGGGAAAGAGATACATAAATGGCTTACAATCGCCACTTCACACAATTACATGAATAAAGCATTACATCATCCAGATACAATCAAGGTCCGACTACGTAACCAAAATAAAAGAAGAACCCCAAATGCGACAAAGGTCCCCGATCGACCCCAACTGGGCTCCACTACTGATCAACTAGAACGAAAACAACACAAAGGACAAGATCTTCATCGAGCTCCTCCGTGAACTTGGTTGCGTCATCTGCACGGTTCAACGGCACCTGCAAGCTGGTTTTGGAAGTATCTGTGAGCCACGGGGACTCAGCAATCTCGCACCCTCGCAATCAAGACTATTTAAGCTTATGGGTAAGGTAAAGGTATGAGGTGGAGCTGCAGCAAGCGACTAGCATATATGGTGGCTAACATACGCAAAAGAGAGCGAGAAGAGAAGGCAAAGCACGTTCGAGAAAGTATGATCAAGAAGTGATCCTAAAACAACCTACGTCAAGCATAACTCCAACACCGTGTTCACTTCCCGGACTCTGCCGGAAAGAGACCATCACGGTGACACACACAGTTGATTCATTT
>NC_053027.1:133983709-134000641 GCF_003073215.2 Triticum urartu | reverse complement strand
AAGAACAGAGCAAAAAAGGGGTATCCATTCGGGGCCTTCTTCCAAGCGACGGCGGGGAGTACCTTTGTGCGCGGATGCGCTCGTGTCTCCGCTGACCAGAAGAGGTAGTAGTTCTCCCTCGGCTCCTTCGCGGCAAGCTTGGGGGGGGGAAACTGCCCGCTCCTTCCGCAGCATCGCGAGCCGCTGCGCCTCGGTCGACTTCACGGCCTTCCCCTTGTCGGCTTTTGGAGCCATGGTGGAAGCAGTGGAGGAGGTCGACGGCGTTGGTGATGCTGGCAGCGATGGGGGGCGGGGCTGTGCTCTCTCTCTCTCTCTCTCTCTGTTCTAGGAAGGCGAGGGAGCGGCGGAGATTTCTGAGATTGGAAACAGCAACGGGCGAATGTGCGAACTGCCCCCGTTTCCCCTGCTTATAAAGAGGGAGGGGGGCGGACGTTCCACATTTCCGAATAAAGAAACCCCCACGATCTCTCCCACGACGCACATTCGACGCGTGCCGTTCGGGGAGGGCGCGGTGGATACGGAGTAAGATACGACGTAACCTAGGCCGCGCGTGCTCGTGCCCTGTCTTGGGCCTGGCCCAACAGCGCTCGGCACCGTGTATGGCCCAGGCCCGGGGGCTCCTGTCGGTGTACTAGAGTAGGGGTACCTTAGTATCCCGGGGGCAGTCGCAGCATCCCGCGGCAAGGCTTGCCGGGTGACCGCCAAGGTCCTCCATGGTTCCTTTGGAGCCATTCAAGAACAAAGTGTCCATGCCAAGAAGACAAGACCCCGGCAAGAGGATCTTGCCGGGAAGGCTAACAAAAGCATCCCAAGACCCCGGCAAGAGGAGCTTGCCGGGAAGGCCACCCAAGGCATTGCAAGGAACTTGCCGCGGCGCACCACGCGCCCCGGCAAGGCCCGGTGAGCGACAAGCTCCCGGACGCGACAAGACAACGACAGCGGCAAGGCGCTTGCCGCGGCAAGCCACCTCCCTGGGCCCGCGCTCCAGCACATCCACCAACGTGTCGCTCTGGGGCCCTTCCAGGCGTACGTGGCGAAAGGCTGTGTAGCCAGCGGCATGCAGTGGCGAGCGGCGCTGACAAGATCGCCATCGTGGCGAACGGTGGCGTCCCTGGCGTTCCCTCTTCGCACTGTTTAGGCGACACAGACGGGCATTTAAGGCCCTTGTCCCCTGCCGTCAGGGTTAGGTATGATACACTGTAGCAGGTAGCTGTGCCTACCACAGCACCTTTCCATTTTTGCCCTTTACCTCCGTTGCCACCTGTCGGTAACCCCTTGAGCATATAAAAGGAGGCCCGTGTGCAACGTGGAGGGGGCTTAGCTAGTTCGAACTCTCACGCTCGGTCTTGTTAGCTGCGGGTGTCTACTGTAGCACTCCGCGCTCCCGAGCAAGAAATCAATACAAACCACAAAGCAGGAGTAGGGTTTTACGCATCCGTGCGGCCCGAACCTGGGTAAATCGCTCGCGTGCATCGCCTCGATCCGCTCTTTGCACGATCTCCGCCCCCGCTGAACCGAAAGGGACCCGGTCCGCCGGTCCCATAGGTGCCCGTGGATCAGTACCCCGACAGTAGGCGACGAATGGTTCTGTCCACGGGGCGATGACGGCCATTATTACATGGGCTCAAGGTGTTATTTCATTCGCAGAGCCTCCAATTATGTCAGAGTATTCGGTGTCGGGCAGTGCGGTTGGGTCCGGGCTGTTATTGCCGGGTTCCCCTTCCCATACCACGGATGGCTTGAACAGCCTTTCCAAGAAGATGTTGGGGGGGGACTACATCGCGTTTTGCGCCGATGCGTGCCAGGACATATGCCGCCTGATTATTTTCCCGGGCTATATAGTGAAATTCGAGCCCTTCGAACCGAGCTGACATTTTTAGGATGGCGTTGCGATAAGCTGCCATTTTTGGATCCTTGGCATCAATGTCTCCATTTATTTGGGATATTGCGAGGTTCGAGTCCCCGCACACCTCTAGCCATTGAATGCCCATGGATACTGCATCGTTGGAGTCTGTGTACATTATCTGGAGTACGTATTGAACTGTGTCTCCCGTGGGGGACGTCAAAACAACACCAGCCCCGCCAACATTTTGGAGCCGTCGAAGTGCATGACCCAGTTTGAATATGTGTCGTACTCTTTAGGGAGTTCGGCCTCCGTCCATTCTGCGACGAAGTCGGCCAAAACTTGCGACTTGATAGCTCGCCGTGGCTTGTAAGTTATGTCGAATGGGAGGAGCTCAGTGGCCCATTTTGCAATCCGGCCCGTCGCATCGCGGTTGTTTATAATATCGTTAAGTGGCACTTCTGAGGCTACTGTTATTGAACACTCTTGAAAGTTGTGTCGGAGCTTCCGGGATGCCATAAATACCGCGTACGCAATCTTTTGATAATGCGGGTACCGTGACTTGCACGGAGTAAGAACAGTGGACACATAGTAGACCGGCTTTTGAAGGGGGAATTTGTGTCCGTCCGTTTCTCGTTCGACGACGAGCACTGCGCTTACGACCTGATGGGTTACTGCAATGTATAATAGCATTGGTTCGCCAATGTTTGGCGCGTCCAGGACTGGGTTTGTTGCCAAGATGGCTTTTATTTCGTCGAGTCCGGCCGTGGCTGCATCCGTCCACTCGAAGTGTTCGGTACGCCGAAGGAGGCGGTAAAGGGGTAGGGCCTTTTCTCCCAAGCGGGAGATAAAGCGGCTTAGAGCCGCCACGCATCCGGTTAATTTTTGTGTTTGTTTGAGGTCCTTCAGGATATCCAATTGTGACAGAGCTCGGATCTTGGCTGGATTTGCTTCAATTCCTCTACCGGATACAATGAAGCCCAAGAGCTTTCTGGCTGGAACGCCGAAAACGCATTTTTCCGGGTTGAGCTTGATGTCGTACGTTTGGAGGTTATCGAAGGTTAGCCTCAAGTCGTCTACTAGAGATTCGACATGTCTTGTTTTAACGACCACATCATCTACGTATGCCTCCACTGTTTTGCCGATCTGGTTTGCCAGACATGTCTGAATCATGCGCTGATATGTTGCGCCGGCGTTTTTGAGCCCGAAGGGCATTGTGTTGAAGCAGAATGGGCTGTATGGTGTGATGAATGCCGTTGCGGCTTGGTCTGACTCTGCCATCTTTATTTGATGGTAGCCGGAGTATGCGTCGAGGAAACACAACGAATCGTGTCCTGCGGTAGCGTCGATAATTTGATCGATGCGGGGGAGAGGGAAGGGATCCTTTGGGCAAGCCTTGTTAAGGTCTTTAAAATCAACGCACAGGCGCCAGGACTTGTCCTTCTTTGGTACCATCACCAGGTTTGCTAGCCAGTCCGGGTGTTTTATATCTTTGATGAATCCGACCTCCAATAGCTTGGCTAGTTCCTCTCCCATGGCCTGTCTCTTATGTTTGGAAAAACGCCGAAGAGCCTGTTTGACTGGCTTGAATCCTTTTAGGATATTTAAGCTGTGTTCGGCCAGCCTGCGTGGGATTCCTGGCTTGTCTCAAGGGTGCCAGGCGAAAATGTCCCAGTTCTCTCGTAGGAACTCTCGCAGTGCGGCATCTACATCAGGGTTTAACTATGCCCCGATGGAAGCTGTTTTATTGGGGTCCGTTGGATGGACCTGGAATTTGACTATTTTGTCCGCCAGTTTAAAGGAGGTGGACTTGGATCTTTTGTCGAGTATTACATCGTCCCTATTCACCATGGAGCGCAGCACAGTCAGTTCCTCAGTCGCTAGGGCTCCGGATAGCGCCTCGAGGGCCAGTGCGACTGTCTTGTTTTCGGCGCGGAGTGCTATGTCCGGATCACTAGCGAGAGTGATGATTCCGTTAGGCCCGGGCATCTTGAGCTTCATGTACCCGTAATGGAGTATTGCTTGGAAGATTGTAAACGCTTCCCGCCCTAGCAGAGCGTGATATCCGCTACTGAACGGGGCCACTTGGAACATGACCTCTTCGGACCTGTAATTATCTGGCGTGCCGAACACCACATCTAGTGTGAGTTTTCTTGTACAGCGCGCTTCCCGACTGGGGATTATTCCTCTAAAGGTTGTGCTGCTTCGCTCAATGCGGTTCTAGTCTATTTCCATTTTTTGAAGGGTTTCCTCATAAATGAGGTTCAATCCGCTGCTGCCATCCATGAGAACCTTGGTAAGACGAAAGTCGTCCACTATTGGACTGAGGACCAATGCGGCTGGTGCTCGGGCTGTTCGGAATTTAGGTTCATCACTGGCGTTAAAAGTAATAGCCGTGTCACTCCATGGGTTTATTGTTGCTACTAGGTAGACTTCGGCAAGGCTGCGGAGTGTTCTTTTTCGCATATTATTTGATGCGAAAGTCTCGAAGACTGTTAATACCGTACTGGTGTCTCTAGGGTGGCTTTCTGTGTCTTCTGGAATTAGAAGATCTTCGCCAATTTTTGCCACCTGCCGGAGTATCCAACATGCTCTAAGGCTGTGAGTTGGTGTGGCGCCCCCTGCACTGTGAATTTTGCAGGGTCCATTAAGCCATCCTTCCAGTACAGTTCCATGCCCTGTAGAGGGCTTTTGCTTTTTGTTATTGAACCCGGGTGTCTGGCGATGATGCACCCTTTTATTTCGGACTGGGTTTGTATTCAGGGCCGGATTGTCCCAAAATTTTATTTCGGTTTTCCAGGCGCTTTTCATCGCACAGTACTTTCGTACTATGGACGTCAAGTCAGCGAAGCGTGTAATATCACGGCGACTTATGGCGTTGAGGATTCCCTCGTCTATGCAATTATTGCAGAAGAATGAAATTGCGTCTTCCTCGCGGCAGTCCTTTATCCTGTTCATAACCAGGAGGAATCTGGCCCAGTAATGATGTACTGTTTCTTCCGGCTCTTGCCTAATTTGGGATAGATCGCTTATTTACGGGTGGGTGGGTGGAATCAAATCCGAAACCTCACCCAATCTGAGACCCAGGGGCCAAGGAGTTTCCGAACTCGGAAGTTTGGATTCTTGGATGCTGTCCAATGAATCTAGCCCGTCGCCTGACTTTAAGTTCAGGTCTTGAGTGATGCCCTCCCCTCCGTCGGTATCCGGCTTGGAGGGATCGAGAATCCGGACATAGCTAGTCCTTAAGATAGATGAAGGGTCGCCGCACTGTCCCTCTACCACGGCAACGTGATGGGTGACCTGGGGAGAGTTAATCTCTCTCAGATCGGGTTTAGGCCCAATCTGGTCGTAATACGTAGCGACTCCCAGGGCGGCGATGCGATCCAAGAGCTCGTTTAGGGAAGAGAGCTTCATTGGATCTAGCTGCTCGGCGAATTCCGAGCTGACGTGAAGATTGCTTTCAATGACCCGAGAGGTCATCGTCGGCGCAGCAGCTGAACAGGCGGTCATAAGGAAACCACCTAACCGGAGAGTTTGGCCGACAGCCAAAGCTCCCTTAGCAACGGTGCCGTCTTTAAAGACGGGATGAGGCATCCTTCCTGATGGCAACGACACAGAGGAACTCTCAATGAAAGCACCAATGTCGGTGTCAAAACCGGCGGATCTTGGGTAGGGGGTCCCGAACTGTGCGTCTAGGCGGATGGTAACAGGAGACAAGGGACACAATGTTTTTACCCAGGTTCGGGCCCTCTTAATGGAGGTAAAACCCTACTCCTGCTTGATTAATATTGATGATATGGGTAGTACAAGAGTAGATCTACCACGAGATCAAGGAGGCTAAACCCTAGAAGCTAGCCTGTGGTATGATTGTTATTCGTCCTATGGACTAAAACCCTCCGGTTTATATAGACACCGGAGAGGGCTAGGGTTACACAGAGTCGGTTACAATGGTAGGAGATCTACATATCCGTATCGCCAAGCTTTCCTTCCATGCCAAGGAAAGTCCCTTCCGGACACGGGACAAAGTCTTCAATATTCTATCTTGATAGTACAGGAGTCCGGCCGAAGGTATAGTCCGGCTATCCGGACACCCCCTAATCCAGGACTCCCTCAGAGCCCCATAGAACCCGTAAACCACCATGTTGGCGAAACTTGGTCTGTCCTCCGCACAATCACATCAATGTGAGCGGAACTGAATTTTTTTAGCTCGACGTCCACATCCTGGGACCAAAATAGTCCAATGCCGCCGCTCAAACCCGTACTATTAACAGCAAAACATCCTGCGAATCCCAACGTGTGTTGCAGGCTCTCTACTCTTTTCGCTAATATTTTCATTTCCATGACAAAGAGTAGAAGGGGTAACTCTTGCTTCACAATATTGCGAAGCTCTCGAACTGCCTCGGGGTTCCCAAGCCCCCGGCAGTTCCAACTTATGCAGCTCATTGGTATGGGCAGGACTTCCTTGCAGTCTCTGCCGAATTCTTAGGTGTGGGTTTCTTCTTCTTTGCTTCCCTCTCTAACACTACAAGAAATGTGTTAATACGTGACAGATCCAGTCCGTCACAGATGAGTGGAAAACCGTCAAGGCTGCGCATCGATGACGGATTCGGAATCTGTCATGTATATCGCGTCATAATTTGGCACTATACCTTCCATGACAGTTTTTGTCTGTCATCGATATGTATCTAGGCCCATCCGGCCCGGGACTCTGTGATGTGGAAGCAACATGCACATGACGTGGCACCTACATGAATCTGACGTGGCAGTCAACATGGCCCATATAGTAACCAGCCCAATTAGTGTTTGGGCCCACTAATTTCATCTGATCCAGCCCATCAACTTGTTTTTTCAGTGATGCCCATTAGGCTATCAGTTTTTTAGTCCAACCTATTAGCCTCTTTTTTAGTCCAGCCCTTTTTTTATCCAACATAATATACGATCCAGCATAATATACAGAAGACAACGAAATTTATATTCATTCAACAATTAGCATTTGTTCACATGACAATACAGACTTCCAATAGTCCAGTCTGATTTCAAAGCACCAAACTAAGCTTAATACAGAAACATCAGACATATCTAAAAGGACCTATAAGCATATATTTTAAAATTTTCAGTAACATGACTTTGGTGAAAAAATGAACTACTAGCTGATTTAATCTAAAAGGCCATAGATGCTTCCATTCCAGGTAGCTATTTGGACCAAGTAATTCCTGCGAAAAAACTTCAATCTCTTGTAACACGGGCTGATTGCCAAACCTGCATAGAATCCAAAACACATACAAAAAATTATAGTAAGTAATAACGATCAGGTATGAAATGAAAATAGAGTAATAATATTAATATATTAAGGTACCATGAAAATGTGGGCAACACACATAAAAACGAGAAGACTAATTACGAGTTAACAGTTTTGTCCTATAAATTTGACATTTATCATCCAAACATAGAAAAGTATACATCACTTTAATTGTCCCAAACAAAGAATGGACTTATCATTTCATATTCATCAAGTACCATTAAAAAAATCAAGTTTATAGGTGCGTGCACATGACAGGATTTAGTGTATCGAAATGGATGGTTTCATGCAATACAATGTACTCCCTCCGTCCAATAAAATAGACAGGATTTAATGTATTTAGAACTAAAATACATCTAGATACATCCATTTCTCCGACGAGTATTTTGGGACGGAGGGAGTAACATTTTGCATGCCCAAGAAGCTTGCAAAAACGTCTTATTATGGGACAGAGTAGTAGTTCATAGTGAACAAAACCTTAAAATAGTAATGCTGGAGGCCTACTTTCTTCATCAATTAAACCTAATTCATGTCAATAAACTTGCTATTTTGCATTTCAAATAAAACACTCCAAGGAAAGACCATTTTAGGAAATTAAATGATCCACTTAATTATATCATTATGCTAACAGTAGACTTCTTTAAAAGGGCCAATATTCGCAAGCATCATAGAACTTCAGTTAAACATTTCAGAACAAAGTTGAACCTAATGGTTCAGATTTACACCAATGCTTTCAGACCATAATCGTCACATCTAGATTAACCAAACCCAGGAATTGGTAGCACCAGGATTCCAGTTAGCATCATATTGCATCTGTGTAGCATTGGAAGATGTACCAATTCACTTCAGTTTAGTTAACTGGATTAGGCATAACAATCATAAACATTTCAGGCAAATTTTCAGGAATTTATGAATCTATGTAAATAGTAGGCGTCAATTTCGCTTTAGGTATTGCCTTTTCTAAAAGATAACACATTTGGGTGGATGAAAGAAGAAATTTAATGCCCACCAAAATAATGTTCACCATGAATTGCATGAAATATATTGTGAAGAAAAGTAACATATGTAAGACGAAAAAAACAGGCATTGTCCCATTTAGAGATTAGCCTCCATGGCATACAAGGTTTATAATTATCTCTTCTCACACTTCAATATAACAAACTGCAATCTACAATACCTGCAAATCTGGGTCCAATTTCAAGTATTCTTGTGAAACTCTTTCAATATACAGATTATTACAAATTCAAAAGACATACCATAAGCATGTTCAGTACCTATGCACTAACCATAGTACATCGTCAATTAATAGATGGCAGCATTTACATTGGTAAATTATTTACATAGATAGGGAAAATATCAATTGCAGGTCAATATGCACATCCATCTCAAGTGATTCCAGGAAGCATAAAAATATATTAGATTATAGCTCGACTAAAGGCATACAACATAAACATCCAAGCTTTGAGTATTACCTGGCCGGGAGAAGCAGCAGAGAAGGAGGCAGAATCGATGAAGGGGAGGCAGAGACAGGAAGCTAGGAGAAGCAGCAGCTTTATGAACATTGCCTTTAGGAGACTGCAGCAGGGGTGGAGAAGACATCCACGATGACAAGGGGACATGAATCAGAGTTCCATGCTCTCTATTTCCACATTATATTAGTTTGTTGGTTGGTGGCATGAATCAGAGCTGCATAGATTTACCTGCAGAATTAGGGTACAAATCAGAATTGGATCCAGTACATATCTCTATTTATTTTTTATGCTTGATGCAGCTGGTCGCATGATTCACTTGATTGGTATGATTTTCCTCATTTTTGGAACTCCTGCCTTTATATGTTTCAGCAGGGCATACTTCCTACCACCATGAATCATATGAAACTTTATCAATTGCAGAGTCACGGTCGATGATTTGATTGTAGATTTAAATTCACCTCTTATATGAGGACCAGAGAGAATGTAAAATCAATAGGCGCAAGTACCCAGCTGATCCAAATTACGTCTAACTAGCATCCATTGGTGGTACGACTCAAGTTGGAGAATAGTGTGCAGTTAAGCACTACGTAGTAAGAGAATGGCATGCTAATTTACTTTTCAACAGTCCTCGGTGTTATTATGATTGGTTTGCAGTTTCCAAAATTGAGTGTATTCATGGTCATCTCACAGAATGAGAAAAAAGAGAGCATGAAACTTGTGAGTTAGTAATACCTTACTTTCAACAACAAGAATTAATTTCCCTATTTGTACAACAACAATACAGATCAGTAAAAACAAAAAATGTCTATCAGCCAGTTTTAGACATGGTGACAAAATATCAGTAAAAACTAAAACACGCCATAGCTATATACTGAAATTTTCTCTAGAGGATATTTTACATTGCCTTTATAAAATAATAACTTTGCTTCTGTAGATGAATAGCTATACATTGAAACATTCTATACATGAATAGCTCGTGTAGCTGAATCAGTGGGCAATGGAAAATGTATCCCTTAAGTGTAAATGTTGGTGGTGTCCAGATTATTAGTATTATTTTGTTACCAGGAAACTATTAGGAAAAGCACAAATAAGAATACACTCACTAATGTCCATGCCCTGTAATATTTTCTGAAGATTAAATTTATTAAGCTAAATTTTGAGTACAAATTTCTAATGGTTTAGTCTTTAATGTTTTCATAGTTTCAGCTGACTTGCTCTAAAAATATGATACAGAGATAATACTACCCTGTTTGTTTGTCTACGCTAGCTGAAATAGCAATTTCTCCTCCGCTTTAGCCTCTAAATCAGAAGTTTTAAAAGCTATCTCTGAATTAACTTTATTTGACTAGATCCACTACATCAGGATATTACCTTCACAACAACACCTTGAGGAAACGCGCACGACGGACAAAGAAGACGACCGCGATGACGAGGGGGCCGACGGTGGCACTGCTGACGGACTTAGACCCAGCCACATGGGCCGCCCATGTACTCTGGATCTGGGGCAGTGTCACTCCTGTACCTCACCTTGGCTCGCCACTGGACGGAGATTGATCCGTCCAGACCGCTGGGGACCAAGGGGACTTCCATATCCGGTAGTCCATCGCGCCGCCACCGCTGCCTCCTTAGCTCGGGGGTAGGACTGGGTTGCCGTAGCTTGAGGGGGGCAATCTGAATGAGGAGGGGCATAGTGTGGCCTTGATGGGGAGGGATCCGGCGCGGGATAGATGGGGAGGGGCCCGCCGCGGGGTGTTTCAGCGGCGGCGGCGCCGGCGCCGACATGGAGCGGCGGGAGGAGGATAGGTGGAGTGGCGGCGGCTGATGGTTGGTACGGGAGATGGAGAAGAGTACTAGGGTTAGGTTGGTGTGGACTCGCAGTTAAATGGGCTGGCTCGAAAATATCAACTCCCTGCGCCGGCAAATTAAAATTTTCCTTCTTACGCGTGCTCTCTCAATTTCGGCCTCCGATTTTTTCATCGTGCTGACATGTGGACCAAACAAAAGACACATACACATCAGCAGGAGCCATCGGTGATGGTCCAAATAATGTATAAAGAAAGATAAGTGTCGGCCTGGTCGATGGATGACAGTTTCTGTGACAGACACTCGATGTCTGTCATACAGGAGCTATAGTTTTGAGGGACATTTGTATATTGCTCATTCATGACGGTTTCCGTGACAGTCCCTTGGAATGTCACCAGAAATCCGTCACGGATTAACAGGATTCTTGTAGTGTAATTCTTGTCCATCCCCAAGTGCTGCTACGTTTACATCCTCCTCCCGAGTAGGGTCAATGTTCCCAGGAGCTACAACATTCATTAACAGGAGAGGAGTGTGATCCACCCGCCGGTAGACCTGTTTTGGAGCGCCCTTCCGCTTGAAGTTTGCACGTTCCTCTGCAGGGGAGGTCACCTCATCGCCCTTACCAGTGTTGGAATTATGCTTAGATTCTCGTTGGCTGCTCCGCTCTGTGTGCTGCTCATGACTTGAACTGTCCGCCGAGGTAGCCTTCCGTCGATCTTCTGGTGCTCTCAACTTAGATCCAAAGGGAAGATTTCCTTTGTCATCTCGAGGACCCGGTGTTGGACACATGATCTCAGAGCGACCCAAATGACCACAAGAAAAGCAAAAGTGGGGGACTTGCACGTATTGTATATCATAGAGATCAACCCTCTTCCTTTTAGCAGAATCTATCAAGATCCACCTCCTGAGAGGTTTGCTAACATCAATGGATACCCGCGCTCGTAGAAAACCACCAACGTGGTCGAACTGAATTGAGGTAGCATCCTTGTCGATCTGTTGCGCAATCAGTTTCCCCCATGTATCATCACGCAGATTGTATGGGAGATTTGGAACCCAAGACCATAGATGGAGCCGTTGAAACTTAACTTTACGGGCCGCATGCAATATTCAAAGTCAGCCAGGATTACAGCGTTTTTGCTCACATGCCATGGCGACCCCTGCCAGATGCGATCACGGTCCTGTTGATTCTCAAACCCTGCCACGAATATGTTCTCCCCCATCGATCTGAACTGTAGACCTCGGGGATTACCCCAGGCAGGCCGAAGAGCGCCGGCTATGGTGTTGGTGTGGAGCAGGTTCCAGGGCAGAACCTTGCTAGTGATAAGCCATCTCTTCGGTCTGTCATCTTCTCAATCATCGATCACCAACTATGTTGCCTCTTCATCGGTGATCCCCAGCTTGCCTAGCGCCTCCTCTAGACGGGCTCTCGCCTCCCTGGGTGACACCGGCATCTTCTCCGCACCCGCGCCCTGGGAAGGTTGAAGCCATCCCCGCGCCGAGATCTCAGACGCGGCCCGCCGGTGAGGAGACTGGCGGCCTCCACGGTACCACGTCCTCTGAACGTATGGCATATTCCATCGTTCGTACGAAAATGGATACGATTTGTCGAAGGTCTAAATTACCCTTTATACGCTTTGTGTGTGGGGGGTGTCCCGAAGCGTTTCTCGTGTTGGAATATTATACTTTTGTGTTCGCTCCATCAGAAGTGAATGATCTCACAGAAATAAGATTATTGACCAAGAATGAGGACATGCATATGTCATACAATGTTGGTTATAGATACTCGTTGCTTTTATCCCTTATATTAACTGCTTGGCAACATGATGAATGAGGAAATCCATTCCTACGATCACATGTGCTTTCCATGTGCCTTGTTACTAGTTTTTGCAAACATGCCACTTCTTTGAAGCTTAGCACGAATTTGGCACTTGAATAATTTGGCATTATTATCACATTGTTAGGAACATACTCAATTAGCAAAAGGAAGGCGAATGGAAGGAAGGAAAAAAACATCGCCCTCTCATATAAGCTAAGTATGTTACGTCTAAACCATTACATCCACTATGATTCTAAAAATACCAATTGGCCAACTGCGCGCACATATTATCCACGACGAATCGATCACATTGGACAATGCACACGGCCAGCGTATAGAATCTGCCACCGCAAGCGAGTTAGGCCTCGTATGCCTCGTGGTATGCTTCGCTTTTCCTTGCCATCTCTATTGTCTTGGGGTTTTTTATTTTTCTTCTCTCACACGTGTCTTGGCCGCCCTTGGTGGCATGTTAGGTATCATGGGCATTGCGTTTGGTTTCTTTGGTTGTGTCATCTTCTTCGACATCTGTATTCATGGGAATCCCGCGGGGAAATTAAAATAATAGGTTCCGCCAGAGAAGACCTAGATTAGTTGTTGTGCATGTTTGATTTACTCCATCCATGTTCTTGATTACGTAGTAGTGGTATAGCGTGGCACATGCAAGTTTTGTTTACTGCCGTGGGTTGGCTAACGGCACCCCGCCATGCCTTGTCTGCTTTGTTTTATTCAGGGGTTGTATATGCATAGACGCTTAGTTAGGTGTTTGCGTCTGCTATCGGCAAGTTGCCTCAGATTGAAATTTCCATCAGTCAAATTCTAGACTGCAGCCCCAAGGTAAAGATCGGCGAGCGACAACGAGCACAAGATATGCTCGGGGCCTTGATGATGCCTCGAATGGGAGTGAGCCGAAGCCGGGGACGATGTGGCAATGGTGCCAACGGCGGAAGGGTGTCAGACATTTAACTGTTTGGGTGCTGGGTGGGGCTGCCAACATCGGAGAAGAAGACAAGGTGGGGTGGTCTAGAAGGATGGTCGGGGGCGATGTCAGACTGGCGGAGGTGAATTGGGTCGCGAGGCAAGGCACACGCAGGAAGGTGACAATGGATTAAATTTCCAGGAGAGAAATTGAAGGAAGAAGGACCCCACAACATCCACCACTGCCCTTGATTCTCATGCTGTGATATGCTTGTGCACCATACAAAACGATGACCAGTTATTCTAGGAAATTCATCAACACTCTGCAATTATGAAAATTGTAGATGAAACTTGTTTAGACTAATTGAAGATAATTATAAGGACAGTTCTACAATATAGGCTACAACTTGAATAATTGACACTACCTACATTCATCTCAAAGGCAACATGTATATCTACCTACATTTAGTCAAAATAAATCTCAAAGGGAACAATACCTTTATGATAAATTCCGCCTTCTAAGGCCACATCGGTCCACAATCTAGAGGAGTTCCAGCTAATGGAGATGATGGAGGGGATGATGATAGGTTTCTTTTCCTTAGAGGACAATCGTGGACAACTCTAGGTTAGATAATTGGAGAATAATATGAGGACGGTTCCTCACGGGTTGCGAGGAAACTTAGCATCACCATGATTAAGGAGACGGTTGCCTTCACCACTTTTGTTATCCAGAGGAGCATGAGACTTAACCTATACCATTGTGCCGAGAGGCATACAAGAACACATGAGAATACAAAGAGAGCTTTCCAAAAAAGAGATGGTTTCACTCGTGAAAATATAGAAACAAAAAAGTTGTACACACCATGTCGGTGTGCAGATTTGAGAGCTTAAAGAAGCCGTTTCAACCAGTGGATCGGCTGGAAGAGACATGCATGCACTCTCAGACCATATCATAGCTTACACTACTGGAATCGCCCCCTATGCCGACGGCCAGGGCCGTCGGCATATCCCTGAGTACCGTCGGGACAGACCTATGCCGACGGCCCCCGTCGGCATACGGCCGTCGGCAACATATACGTCGGCATAGCCAGGGAGGCCGTCGGCATAGAAAAGCCGTCGGCATAGTTGCTTTCCCGACGGGGCCGTACATCTATGCCGGCGGCCCTGGCCGTCGGCAACGTTCACACCTAAAGGCGGCCGTCGGCCTAGTTGCTTTCCCGACGGGGCCGTACATCTATGCCGGCGGCCCAGGCCGTCGGCAACGTTCACGCCTAATGGCGGCCGTCGGCATAGGTGTGCCACGTGGTGACCAGAGGCTGCTCGTGGACCAGGGCTATGCCGACGGCCTGGTCGTCGGCTTAGTTTCAAACTATGCCGACGGCCTAGCCGTCGGCATGTTCCTTCCTCCGGTGCTCCCAGTAGTTGACATGTGGCATCTATGCCGACGGCCTGGCCGTCGGCTTAGTTTAAAAACTATGCCGACGGCTAGGCCGTCCGCATAGCTGCCACGTGTCAGCTACTGGGAGCTCACGCCAGCCCTATGCTGATGGCCTAGCCGTCGGCATAGTTTGCATTTGATTTTTTTTTCTTTTTACTGTTTGTTTTCAAATCAATTCAATTCAAATAACATCACATATCAGCAGATATATAAACTCATGGAATAGAAATATAGAACACAACGGGATATCATCCGACACCATCACAACAATATATGCATAAGCATCATCACAATCAACATAAGCATAAGCATATGGAGAAGCACACAAGTCATCTAAATGACCATCACCACACACAATTCATCTCAAGCATCATCACCACACACAAGGCTTAAGCGCCACGACGTCGCGCACCGCGGAGGTCGTCACCGCCAAGACTGCCGAAGCCCAGGTCGTCACTGCTAGCGGCATCGCTAACGCCAAGACCGCCTCCACCTCCGACTCCGCCTCCGTGGATCGGAGTGGTCGGGCTCCGTGTCTCGGGAGTGCTGCGAAGACCACCGCCAATGGTAGATCAACCTGTTCCCTGGATGTTGAAAAGACATATTAATGGGATATATGACTGTGTTGAAAGGCATGACTGAAGGAAATATGCCCTAGAGGCAATAATAAAGTTATTATTTATTTCCTTACATCATGATAAATGTTTATTATTCATGCTAGAATTGTATTAACCGGAAACATAATACATGTGTGAATACATAGATAAACAAAGTGTCACTAGTATGCCTCTACTTGACTAGCTCGTTAATCAAAGATGGTTATGTTTCCTAAGCATGAACAATGAGTTGTTACTTGATTAACGGGATCACATCATTAAGAGAATGATCTGATTGACATGACCCATTGCATTAGCTTAGCACCCGATCGTTTAGTATGTTGCTATTGCTTTCTTCATGACTTATACATGTTCCTATAACTATGAGATTATGCAACTCCTGTTTGCCGGAGGAACACTTTGGGTACTACCAAACGTCACAACGTAACTGGGTGATTATAAAGGAGTACTACAAGTGTCTCCAAAGGTACATGTTGGTTTGCCGTATTTCGAGATTAGGTTTTGTCACTCCGATTTTCGGAGAGGTATCTCTGGGCCCTCTCGGTAGTGCACATGACATAAGCCTTGCAAACATTAAAACTAATATGTTAGTTGTGAGATGATGTACTACGGAATGAGTAAAGAGACTTGCCGGTAACGAGATTGAACTAGGTATTGGAATACCGACGATCGAATCTCGGGCAAGTAACATACCGATGACAAAGGGAACGATGTATGTTGTTATGCGGTCTGACCGATAAAGATCTTCGTAGAATATGTAGGAGCCAATATGGGCATCCAGGTCCCGCTATTGGTTATTGACCGGGGACGTGTCTCGGTCATGTCTACATTGTTCTCGAACCCGTAGGGTCCACACGCTTAAGGTTACGATGACAGTTATATTATGAGTTTATGCATTTTGATGTACCGAAGGTTGTTCGGAGTCCCGGATGTGATCACGGGCATGACGAGGAGTCTCAAAATGGTCGAGACATGAAGATTGATATACTGGAAGCCTATGTTTGGATATCAGAAGTGTTCTGGGTGAAATCGGGATTTTACCGGAGTACCGGGAGGTTACTGGAACCCCCCGGGAGCTAAATGGGCCATGATGGGCCTTAGTGGAAAAGAGAAGAGGTAGCCCTACATGGGCCGCGCGCCCCTCCCCTCCCTTGGTCCGAATAGGACAAGAAGAGGGGGCCGGCCCCTCTCTCTCTTTTCCCCCCTCCGCGAATCCTATTCCAACTAGGATTGGGGGGGGGATCCTACTCCCAGAGGGAGTAGGACTCTCCTGGCGCGCCCCCCTTGGCCGGCCGCCTCCCCCCCTCTACTCCTTTATATACTGAGGAAAGGGCACCCCAAAGACACACAAGTTGATCCACGTGATCTTTTCCTTAGCTGTGTGCGGCGCCCCCAGCCACCATAGTCCTCGATAATACTGTAGCGGACTTTAGGCGAAGCCCTGCTGCTGTAGTGCATCAAGATCGTCACCACGCCGTCGTGCTGACGGAACTCTTCCCCGACACTTTGTTGGATCGGAGTCCGGGGATCGTCATCGAGATGAACGTGTGCTAAAACTCGGAGGTTCCGTAGTTTCGGTGCTTGATCGGTCGGGCCGTGAAGACGTACGACTACATCAACCAAACACTTCCGTTGTCGATCCAGTAGGTATGTAGATCACACTCCCCCCTCTCGTTGCTATGCATCACCATGATCTTGCGTGTGCGTAGGAAATTTTTTGAAATTACCG
>NC_053027.1:133913659-133982709 GCF_003073215.2 Triticum urartu | reverse complement strand
GGCACCTCCGCGTTCAACACACGTACGGAACGGAGACGTCTCCCATGCCTTGATCCAGCAAGGAGGAGGGAGAGGTTGATGGAGATCCAGCAGCACGACGGCGTGGTGGAAGTAGCGGGATTCCAACAGGGCTTCGCTAAGCGCTGCGGGAGGAGGAAGATGTGTCACGGGAGGGAGAGGGAGGCGCCAGGCCTTAGGTATGGTTGCTCCTCCTTTTCCCCACTATATATAGGGCCAAGGGAGAGGGGGGAGGCGCAGCCCTTGCCCCTTCCTCCAAGGAAGGGTGCGGCCAAGGGGGGAGGAGTCCATCCTCCCCAAGGCACCTCGGAGGTGCCTTCCCCCTTTAGGACTCTCCCCTTTTTTTCTCTCTTGGCGCATGGGCCTCTTGGGGCTGGTGCCCTTGGCCCATATAGGCCAAGGCACACCCCCTACAGCCCATGTGGCCCCCCGGGGCAGGTGGCCCCACCCGGTGGACCCCCGGGACCCTTCCGGTGGTCCCGGTACAATACCGATGACCCCGAAACTTGTCCCGATGGCCGAAATAGCACTTCCTATATATAATTCTTTACCTCCGGACCATTCCGGAACTCCTCGTGACGTCCGGGATCTCATCCGGGACTCCGAACAACTTTCGGGTTACCGCATACTAATATCTCTATAACCCTAGCGTCACCGAACCTTAAGTGTGTAGACCCTACGGGTTCGGGAGACATGCAGACATGACCGAGACGTTCTCCGGTCAATAACCAACAGTGGGATCTGGATACCCATGTTGGCTCCCACATGTTCCACGATGATCTCATCGGATGAACCACGATGTCATGGACTTAATCAATCCCGTATACAATTCCCTTTGTCTAGCGGTATTATACTTGCCCGAGATTCGATCGTCGGTATACCGATACCTTGTTCAATCTCGTTACCGGCAAGTCTCTTTACTCGTTCTGTAACACATCATCCCGTGATCAACTCCTTGATCACATTGTGCACATTATGATGATGTCCTACCGAGTGGGCCCAGAGATACCTCTCCGTTTACACGGAGTGACAAATCCCAGTCTCGATTCGTGCCAACCCAACAGACACTTTCGGAGATACCTGTAGTGCACCTTTATAGCCACCCAGTTACGTTGTGACGTTTGGTACACCCAAAGCATTCCTACGGTATCCGGGAGTTGCACAATCTCATGGTCTAAGGAAATGATACTTGACATTAGAAAAGCTTTAGCATACGAACTACACGATCTTTGTGCTAGGCTTAGGATTGGGTCTTGTCCATCACATCATTCTCCTAATGATGTGATCCCGTTATCAACGACATCCAATGTCCATGGCCAGGAAACCGTAACCATCTATTGATCAACGAGCTAGTCAACTAGAGGCTTACTAGGGACATGGTGTTGTCTATGTATCCACACATGTATCTGAGTTTCCTATCAATACAATTCTAGCATGGATAATAAACGATTATCATGAACAAGGAAATATAATAATAACTAATTTATTATTGCCTCTAGGGCATATTTCCAACAGTCTCCCACTTGCACTAGAGTCAATAATCTAGTTCACATCGCCATGTGATTAACACTCACAGGTCACATCGCCATGTGGCAAACATCCAAAGAGTTTACTAGTGTCACTAAACTAGTTCACATCATCATGTGATTAAGACTCAATGAGTTCTGGGTTTGATCATGTTGCTTGTGAGAGAGGTTTTAGTCAACGGGTCTGAACCTTTCAGATCCGTGTGTGCTTTTACAAATCTCTATGTCATCTCCTAGATGTAGCTACCACGCTCTATTTGGAGCTATTCCAAATAACTGTTCTACTTGGAGCTATTCTAAATTGTTGCTCCATTATACGTATCCGACATCTCTACTCAGAGCTATCCGGATAGGTGTTAAGCTTGCATCGACGTAACTCTTTACGTTGAACTCTTTATCACCTCCATAATCGAGAAAATTCCTTAGTCCACTAGTTACTAAGGATAACTTTGACCGTTGTCCTGTGATCCATTCTTGGATCACACTTGTACCCCTTGACTGACTCATGGCAAGGCACACTTCAGGTGCGGTACACAGCATAGCATACTGTAGAGCCTATGTCTTAAGCATAGGGGACGACCTTCGTCCTTTCTCTCTATTCTGCCGTGGTCGAGCTTTAAGTCTTAACTTCATACCTTACAACTCAGGCAAGAACTCCTTCTTTGACTGATCCATCTTGAACACCTTCAAGATCATGTCAAGGTATGTGCTCATTTGAAAGTACCATTAAGCGTTTTGATCTATCCTTATAGATCTTGATGCTCAATGTTCAAGTAGCTTAATCCAGGCTTTCCATTGAAAAACACTTTCCAAATAACCCTACATGCTTTCTAGAAATTCTACATCATTTCTGATCAACAATATGTCAACATATACTTATCAGAAATTCTATAGTGCTCCCACTCACTTCTTTGGAAATACAAGTTTCTCATAAACTTTGTATAAACCCAAAATCTTTGATCATCATCAAAGCATACATTCCAACTCCGAGATGCTTACTCCAGTCCTTAGAAGGATTGCTGGAGCTTTGCATACTTATTAGCATCTTTCAGGATTGACAAAAACCTTCCGGTTGTATCATATACAACCTTTCCTGAAGAAAATCGTCGAGGAAACAATGTTTTGACATCCTATCTGCAAGATTTCATAAATAATGCAGTAATCGCTAATATAATTCCAACAGACTCTTAGCATCGCTACGAGTGAGAAAGTCTTATCGTAGTCAACTCCTTGAACTTGTCGGAAAACATCTTAACGACAAGTCGAGCTTTCTCAATGGTGACACTTACCATCATTGTCTATCTTCCTTTTAAAATCCATCTGTACTCAACAGCCTTACGATCATCAAGTAGTTCTTCCAAATTCTACACTTTGTTTTCATACATGGATCCTACCTCGGATTTTATGGCCTCGAGCCATTTATCGGAATCCGGGCCCACCATCGCTTCTCCATGGCTCGTAGGTTCATTGTTGTCTAGCAACATGACTTCTAAGACAGGATTACGTACCACTCTGAAGTAGTACGCATCCTTGTCATCCCACGAGGTTTGGGAGTGACTTGATCCGAAGTTTCATGATCACTATCATAAGCTTCCACTTCAATTGGTGTAGGTGCCACAGGAACAAATCCCTGTGCCCTGTCACACACTAGTTGAAGAGACGGTTCAATAACCTCATCAAGTACCCACCATCCTCCCACTCAATTCTTTCGAGAGAAACTTTTCCTCGAGAAAGGACCCGATTCTAGAAACAATCCCTTATTGCTTTCGGATCTGAGACAGGAGGTATACCCAACTGTTTTGGGTGTCCTATGAAGATGCATTTATCCGCTTTGGGTTCGAGCTTATCAGCCTGAAACTTTTTCACATAAGCATCGGAGCCCCAAACTTTTAAGAAATGACAGCTTAGGTTTCTCTAAACCATAGTTCATTCGGTGTCGTCTCAACGGAACTACGTGGTGCCCCATTTAAAGTGAATGTGATTGTCTCTAATGCCTAACCCATAAACTATCGTGGTAATTTGATAAGAGACATCATGGTATGCATCATATCTAATAGGGTGCAGTTATGATGTTCGGACACACCATCACACCATGGTGTTCCTGGCTGTATTAGTTGTGAAACAATTTCCGCAATGTCTTAATTCTGTGCCAAACTCGTAATTCAGATATTCATCTCTATGATCATATCATAGATCTTTTTATCCTCTTGTTACGACGATCTTTCAACTTCACCCTGAAATTACTTGAACCTTTCAATAATTCAGACTCGTGATTCATCAAGTAAATATAATCAACATCTACTCAAATCATCTGTGAAGTAAGATCATAACGATATCCACTACACGCCTCAGCACTCATTGGACTGCACACATCAAAATGTATTACTTCCAACAAGTTGCTTTCTAGTTCCATTTTACTGAAACCGAGGCTTTCAGTCATCTTGCCCATGTGGTATGATTTGCATGTCTCAAGTGATTCAAAATCAAGTGAGTCCAAACAGTCCATTTGCATGGAGTTTCTTCATGTATATACACCAATAGACATGGTTCGCATGCCTCAAACTTTTCAAAACGAGTGAGCCCAAAGATCCATCAACATGGACCTTCTTCATGCGTTTTATACCGATATGACTTACGTGGCAGTGCCACAAGTAGGTGGTACTATCATTACTATCTTTTGGCATGAACATGTTTATCACTACGATCGAGATTCAATAAACCATTCATTTCAGGTGTAAGACCATTTGAAGGTATTATTCAAATAAACAGAGTAACCATTATTCTCCTTAAATGAATAACCGTATTGCGATAGACATAATCCAATCATGTCTATGCTCAACGCAAACACCAAATAACAATTATTTAGGTTTTAATACCAATCTCGATGGTAGAGGGAGCGTACGATATTTGATCATATCAACATTGGAAACACTTCCAACACATATCGTCAGCT
Source organism: Triticum urartu (assembly GCF_003073215.2). Lineage (NCBI taxonomy): Eukaryota > Viridiplantae > Streptophyta > Magnoliopsida > Poales > Poaceae > Triticum > Triticum urartu. Next base: position 133,978,212 of record NC_053027.1, on the reverse strand, counting down.
CACCTTTAGCTAGTCTCCGTTTATTCCGTAGCTTTTATTTCGAGTTACTAACACTTAGCAACCGAACCGGTATCTAATACCCTAGTGCTACTAGGAGTACTAGTAAAGTACACATCAACACAATGTATATCCAATATACTTCTATCGACCTTGCCAGCCTTCTTATCTACCAAGTATCTAGGGTAATTCTGCTCCAGTGGTTGTTCCCCTTATTACAGAAGCAGTTAGTCTCGGGTTTGGGTTCAACCTTGGGTTTCTTCACTAGAGCAGCAGCTGAATTGCCGTTTCATGAAGTATCCCTTTGTTCCCTTGCCCTTCTTGAAACTAGTGGTTTCACCAACCATCAAGAATAGATGCTCCTTCTTGATTTCTACTTTCGCGGTGTCAAACATCGCGAATATCTCAAGGATCATCATATATGTCCCTGATATATCATAGTTCATCACGAAGCTCTAGCAGCTTGGTGGTAATGACTTCGGAGAACCATCACTATTTCATCTGGAAGATCAACTCCCACTCGATTCAAGCGATTGTTGTACTCAGACAATCTGAGCACAAGTTCAACAATTGAGCTTTTCTCCTTAGTTTGTAGGCTAAGAAAACCGTCGGAGGTCTTATACCTTTTGACGTGGGCACGAGCCTGAAATCCCAATTTCAGCCCTCGAAACATCTCATATGTTTCGCGACGTTTCAAAAACCGTCTTTGGTGCCTCAATTCTAAACCGTTTAACTGAACTATCACGTAGTTATCAAAATGTGTATGTCAGATGTTCGCAACATCCACAGATAACGTTCGAGGTTCAGCACACTGAGCGGTGCATTAAGGACATCAGCCTTCTATGAAGCAATGAGTACAATCCTCAGTTTACGGACCTAGTCCGCATAATTGCTACTATCAACTTTCAACTAATTTTTCTCTAGGAACATATCTAAACAGTAGAACTAAAGCGCGAGCTACGACATAACTTGCGAAGATCTTTTGACTATGTTCAGGATAATTATGTTCATCTTATGAACTCCCACGTAGATAGACACCCCTCTAGTCATCTAAGTGATTACATGATCCGAGTCAACTAGGCCGTGTCCGATCATCACGTGAGACGGACTAGTCAACATCGGTGAACATCTTCATGTTGATCGTATCTTCTATACGACTCATGCTCGACCTTTCGGTCTTCTGTGTTCCGAGGCCATGTCTATGCACATGCTAGGCTCGTCAAGTTAACCCTAAGTGTTTTGCATGTGTAAAACTGTCTTACACCCGTTGTATGTGAACGTAAGGATCTATCACACCCGATCATCACGTGGTGCTTCGAAACGACGAACTGTAGCAACGGTGCACAGTTAGGGGAGAACACTTCTTGAAATTTTAATGAGGGATCATCTTATTTACTACCGTCGTTCTAAGCAAATAAGATGTATAAACATGATAAACATCATATGCAATCAAATAATAGTGACATGATATGGCCAATATCATATAGCTCCTTTGATCTCCATCTTGGGGCTCCATGATCATCTATTACAAGAACATGATCAATCTCATACATCACATATATCATTCATCACATCCTTTTGGCCATATCACATCACATAGCATACCCTGCAAAAACAAGTTTAGACGTCCTCTAATTGTTGTTTGCATGTTTTACGTGGCTGCTATGGGTTTCTAGCAAGAATGTTTCTTACCTACGCAAAACCACAACGTGATATGCCAATTGCTATTTACCCTTCATAAGGACCCTTTTCATCGAATCCGATCCGACTAAAGTAGGAGAGACAGACACCCGCTAGCCACCTTATGCAACTAGTGCATGTCAGTCGGTGGAACCTGTCTCACGTAAGAGTACGTGTAAGGTCGGTCCGGGCCGCTTCATCCCACGATGCCGCCGAATCAAGATAAGACTAGTAACGGCAAGCATATTGAACAAAATCAACGCCCACAACTACTTTGTGTTCTACTCGTGCATAGAAACTACGCATAGACCTAGCTCATGATGCCACTGTTGGGGAACGTAGCATAAATTCAAAATTTCCCTACGTGTCACCAAGATCTATCTATGGAGTCATCTAGCAACGAGGGAGGAGTGGATCTACATACCCTTGTAGATCGCGCGCGGAAGCGTTCAAGAGAACGGGGTTGATGGAGTCGTACTCGTCGTGATTCAAATCACCGATGATCCTAGTGCCGAACGGACGGCACCTCCGCGTTCAACACACGTATGGAACGGAGATGTCTCCCATGCCTTGATCCAGCAAGGAGGAGGGAGAGGTTGATGGAGATCCAGCAGCACGACGGCGTGGTGGAAGTAGCGGGATTCCAACAGGGCTTCGCTAAGCGCTGCGGGAGGAGGAAGATGTGTCACGGGAGGGAGAGGGAGGCGCCAGGCCTTAGGTATGGTTGCTCCTCCTTTTCCCCACTATATATAGGGCCAAGGGAGAGGGGGGAGGCGCAGCCCTTGCCCCTTCCTCCAAGGAAGGGTGCGGCCAAGGGGGGGAGGAGTCCATCCTCCCCAAGGCACCTCGGAGGTGCCTTCCCCTTTAGGACTCTCCCCTTTTTTTCTCTCTTGGCGCATGGGCCTCTTGGGGCTGGTGCCCTTGGCCCATATAGGCCAAGGCACACCCCCTACAGCCCATGTGGCCCCCCGGGGCAGGTGGCCCCACCCGGTGGACCCCCGGGACCCTTCCGGTGGTCCCGGTACAATACCGGTGACCCCGAAACTTGTCCCGATGGCCGAAATAGCACTTCCTATATATAATTCTTTACCTCCGGACCATTCCGGAACTCCTCGTGACGTCCGGGATCTCATCCGGGACTCCGAACAACTTTCGGGTTACCGCATACTAATATCTCTATAACCCTAGCGTCACCGAACCTTAAGTGTGTAGACCCTACGGGTTCGGGAGACATGCAGACATGACCGAGACGTTCTCCGGTCAATAACCAACAGCGGGATCTGGATACCCATGTTGGCTCCCACATGTTCCACGATGATCTCATCGGATGAACCACGATGTCAAGGACTTAATCAATCCCGTATACAATTCCCTTTGTCTATCGGTATGTTACTTGCCCGAGATTCGATCGTCGGTATCCATATACCTTTTCAATCTCGTTACCGGCAAGTCTCTTTACTCGTTCCGTAACACATCATCCCGTGATCAACTCCTTGATCACATTGTGCACATTATGATGATGTCCTACCGAGTGGGCCCAGAGATACCTCTCCGTTTACACGGAGTGACAAATCCCAGTCTCGATTCGTGCCAACCCAACAGACACTTTCGGAGATACCTGTAGTGCACCTTTATAGCCACCCAGTTACGTTGTGACGTTTGGTACACCCAAAGCATTCCTACGGTATCCGGGAGTTGCACAATCTCATGGTCTAAGGAAATGATACTTGACATAGAAAAGCTTTAGCATACGAACTACACGATCTTTGTGCTAGCTTAGGATTGGGTCTTGTCCATCACATCATTCTCCTAATGATGTGATCCCGTTATCAACGACATCCAATGTCCATGGCCAGGAAACCGTAACCATCTATTGATCAACAGGCTAGTCAACTAGAGGCTTACTAGGGACATGGTGTGTCTATGTATTCCACACATGTATCTGAGTTTCCTATCAATACAATCTAGCATGGATAATAAACGATTATCATGAACAAGGAAATATAATAATAACTAATTTATTATTGCCTCTAGGGCATATTTCCAACAGACCTCTCCCTTCCACTCATTTGAATCATGCCGGCCCGGCCCCTAACATTGAGAAGAATGTAGAATTTGACTCTTGGGTCTATCGTTTTAAGCGTCAATTTAATCATGTGAACACTAACCTTTGGAGAATCATTGAAGAAGGTTTCTATCCGCATGACCGAAGCAACTTCACTCCTAGAGAAGCCGTGGATAATCAATTCAATGAGAATGCTCTCTTCATCATTCAAGAAGCTATCCCACCCGAAGACCTTCCTCATCTCCGGCCTTACTCCTTGTCCAAGATGCTTGGCGCCAAGTGGTTTCCCTCTACCGGGGAAGCGCAAGCATTCAACGCTCCAACTATGAAGTGGTGCAAGATGAAGCCGATGAGTTTGCAATGAAAGAAGATGAAGAACCTCGTGAGCTCTATCGGAGGGTAACCATACTCGCGGTCTCGCTCCGAGATCATGGAAGCAAGGACACAGATGATAATTGGATCAAGCGCAAATTCCTCAAGGCAATGATGCCCTACCACAAAGCCATGTCCTCCATCATTCATCAAACGCCAGACTTCCACACCTTGTCCTCAAGTGATGTGTTGGATGAGTTCGTTGCGATGAGCATCTTGGACAAGACCGCCGACAATGCGGTACTTCGCTCTTAAAGAGTAAAGAAACCCAACCTCTCTCTAAAGGCCAAGGTTAGTATGGAGGAAGAGGACGAAGAGGAAGAAGAGGAGAGCAACCTCGAAGATACGAAGTATGCCTATCATGAACACATGGCCCTTGCTTCAAGGCAATTTTGGAGCAAGAAGAACTCAAGGCCCAACTTCAACAAGAACAATTCAAGTGGCACAAAGGGCAAGCAACGAGTGAGGACTTGTTTCAATTGTGGCAATGTAAGCCACTTTGTTGCGGAGTGCCCTTATGAGAAGAGGGAAGACAATGGTGGCAAGCTCATCCGAAAGGACAAGGCCAAGTCATTCCCCAACAAGAGCAACTTCACCAAGAAGACTCCTCCCAAGGCATTGGTGGTACAAGAAGAGTACAATGAGGATGATGACGATGATGAAGATGGTGAGTCGGTTGCCATGGCCTCCGTAGCTATTGCGACGACTCCACAGGTGTCTGTCTTTGACTCACCCAATGAGAGCATCACCGCCAAGTGCCTCATGGCTAAAGCCACCAACAAGGCAACCCCCAACATCAAAACTACCATCATTAATCATCCTTCTCCGACGGATAGCATTAATGAACTTGAGGAAGATAATGTGGAGGCTAATGAGTTTGAGGCCTTTATGGGCAAACTCAAGGGAAAATCCAAGAAGCACTTTGTTGCTCTCTTGGAACAACTTGGTGAAGCCAATGACATGATCGAGGCTCACGAAGCCATCTCTAAGATGGAAGGGCATAGTCGTGACTATGCCGATGAGATTTCGGATCTTTCCAATGCTCTTGAGGAAGAGTGTGGTCTTCGTTTGGCTCTTGAGGAGTCCACAACGATGGTCATGCTAAATTAAAGAAAGATCTTGATCATGCGCTTGTTGTTCCTCGTGTGCTAAACTCCGAGAAGGCAAAGCTTGGGGTTGATCTTGCTAGACTCAAAGAGGAGTTTGACATTCTCGAAAAGGCTCACAAAGTCTTGAAGGGTGTTCATGCTACCCTCAAGGAGTCTCATGATCAACTCCAAGTGAAGCTAACCAAGGAGAAAGCCACTTTTCCTCATATGGTGTTAATTGATAATGCAAATGCTACTAGCCCTTGTTGTGAGCATGTGCATCTTATTGAGGAGAATGTTAAGTTGAAGGAGCAACTTGAGAAAGGCCTTGTGTCATGCATACAAGGTGAGAAGAACCTAAACGACCTTTTGAGAAATCAAAAGGAAGTTGTGGCCAAGGAGGGGATTGGGTTCGCACCCAACCCCAAGAACAAGAAGAAGGATAACAAGACCAAACGACCTCCTACTCTCAATCAAACTTTTGTGAAGGAGGGAGAGAGTGCTTCCAAGTAGAAGAAGAACAATGCGAAGGGTGGCAGTGTCAAAAATGGCAATGTCACCCCTCCCAACAAAGCCAGCGACTTTAATCCTTCTTATGTGTTATGCCGTGCTAGTGATGGGCATGTCTATGCCAAATTTGTTGGTTCTCCTCATGAGTACATTGAATGGTCTATTTGGGTTCCTAAGACCCTTGTTACTAACATCAAAGGACCCATTACAAAATGGGTACCTAAAACCAAGCATTGATCTCTTGTAGGTGTTTGCTTCCGGTGGGGGATCATGGTTGCTCGATAGTGGAGCTACAAATCATATGACCGGAAGCAAGGACTTGGTGGTGGACGTGCACAAGATTCCATCTATGCCCACCAATGTCGAGTGGGGTGATGCCTCATCTTCTAAGGTATTGGGACTTGGCAAGGTTGTCATCTCTCATGATCTCACGATCGAGAAGGTCATTCTTGTTGAGTCCCTTGCATACAATTTACTTTCCATTCGTCAACTTGCAATCATGGGCTTTGCCACTTTCTTTGATATTGATACCGTGGCCCTCTTGTGGAGCAAGACTCTTAAAGTAGCCTTTGTTGGGCATGTTGAGAACGGTCTATATGTGATTAACTTTTCGGAGCGACCCACTAAGACCACGACATGCCTAATGGCTAAAGTTGATGTGGGATGGCTTTGGCATCGCCGTTTAGCCCATGTCAATATGAGATCTTTGCAAAGTCTTCTCAAGGGGGACCATGTCCGTGGACTAACAAATGTTAGTTTTGCTAAGATCGTGCTTGCAAGTGCTTGTATCGAAGGAAAGCTTCATGAGAAAGGCTCACCCTCACACGACTATCATCTTACTCGAAGAGGCCTTTGGAGCTCCTTCACTTGGATCTCTTTGGGCCTCCATCCTTTGATAGTCTTGGGGGTATGAAGTATTGCTTGGTGATTGTGGATGACTATTCAAGATATACTTGGGTGTATTTCTTCAAGAGGAAGAGCGAGTTCAAGTCCCCATACAACTTTTGGGCTGAATCCATCAACACCGCGTGTCATGCATCCAATCGGCTCTACCTCCGCAAGAGCTTGAACAAGACTCCATATGAGATACTCACCGGTAACAAGCCCAACCTCAAGTACTTTCAGGTGTTCGGGTGTAAGTGTTTCATTCTCAAGAAAGGTGTTCAGTTGTCTAAATTTGAGGCTAGAGCTTATGAGGGCATATTTGTTGGTTACGCTACAAACTATCATGCTTACCGTGTCCTCAATAAATCCACGAGACTTATTGAGGAGACGTGTAACATGGAGTTTGATGAGAATAACGGCTCCCAAGTGGAGCAAAGTGGCACTTGTGATGTAGGTGATGAAATTCCTCCTCAAGCCATAAGAAGAATGGGTGTTGGTTTTATCCTACACATTGAGGAACCCCTTGTGGCCAAAGGAGAAGGAGAATGCTCCACTCAAGTGGAGCCATCACCAACCCAAGGCTCACACGCTTCCGAAGAACAAAGTGAAGGCCCTCATCCTCATGAACAAGACCAAGGGCAAGATCATGCTCAAGACGGTGTTGACACACCATGTGATACCCAAGGTCAAGTTCTCTCCTCCAAGCAAGTTCAAGATCAAGAACAAGCTCACGACGTCGCTCAAGATGATCAAGTGACCGCTCCTCAACTCACCACCGAGGAGGAATTGGAGTGTCGTGCCGCCAAGATTGCTTCCAAACTCTCCACCAAGGGTCATCTCATGAAGAATGTACTTGGAAGCATTAAAAAGGGGTAATCACTCGTAGACAATTGGCAAACTATTGTGAACATCATGCGTTTGTCTCTTGTGTTGAACCCCAAAAGGTATTTGAAGCACTCGAAGATCCGGATTGGCTTAATGCCATGCATGAAGAACTCAACAACTTCGAGTACAACAAGGTGTGGAGATTGGTGCCAAGGCCAACGGGGAACCACAATGTCACTGGAACCAAGTGGATATTTAAGAACAAGCAAGATGCTCATGGGACCATCATTCGCAACAAGGCAAGATTAGTGGCACAAGGCTACTCCCAAGTCGAGGGTATCGACTACGAAGAAACCTTTGCTCCCATTGCTCGCCTTGAATCCATTCGTTTGTTGATTGCTTATGCTTCTCATCACAACTTTAAGTTGCAACAAATGGATTTGAAGAGTGCTTTTCTTAATGGTCCTATTAATTAGTTGGTCTATGTCAAGCAACCCCCTGGGTTTGAGGATCCCTACTTTCCCGATCATGTGTATCAACTCGATAAGGCACTCTATGGGCTTAAACAAGCCCCACGTGCGTGGTATGACCGCCTTACCGAGTTGTTACAAGATCGTGGGTTTGAAGTTGGGCTCATCGACCCCACTCTTTTTACTAAGAAGGTCAAAGGGGAGTTTTTTGTATGCCAACTATATGTTGATGACATTATCTTTGGTTCCCCTAACAAAGCTTTCAATGAGGAATTCGCCGCTCTCATGACCTCAAAGTTCAAGATGTCTTCCATGGGAGAGTTGAAGTTCTTTCTAGGATTTGAAGTGAAGCAAAGAAGAGAAGGGACCTTCATCAACCAAGCCAAATACACTCAAGACATGCTCAAGAGATTCAAGCTAAGTGATGTCAAGCCGGCTTCCACTCCAATGCCCACCAAGTGCCAACTTGACATCGATCCCAATGGTAAAGCGGTGGATCAAAAGGTATATCGCTCCATGATTGGATCCTTGCTTTACCTTTGTGCATCTAGACCGGATATCATGTTGAGTGTGGGAATTTGTGCACGGTTTCAAGCCGCACCTAAGGAAAGTCACTATGTGGCGGTCAAGCAAATCTTTCAATATTTGGCTCATACCCCAAACTTTGGCTTATGGTACCCAAGAGGAGCAAACTTCAAGCTTGTAGGGTATTCGGACTCGGTCCAATCTTTGGCTTATCACGCTTAAGGTTACGATGACAGTTATATTATGAGTTTATGCATTTTGATGTACCGAAGGTTGTTCGGAGTCCCGGATGTGATCACGGACATGACGAGGAGTCTCGAAATGGTCGAGACATAAAGATTGATATATTGGAAGCCTATGTTTGGATCTCGGAAGTGTTTCGGGTGAAATCGGGATTTTACCGGAGTACCGGGAGGTTACCGGAACCCCCCGGGAGCTGTATGGGCCTAAGTGGGCCTTAGTGGAAAAGAGAAGGAGCAGCCCAAGATGGGCCGCGCACCCCTCCCCTCCCTTGGTCCGAATAGGACAAGGAGAGGGGGCCGGCCCCCCTCTCTCTTTTCCCCCCTCCGTGAGTCCTATTCCAACTAGGATTGGGGGGGGGGGATCCTACTCCCAGAGGGAGTAGGACTCCTCCTGGCGCGCCTCTCCTAGGCCGGCCACACCCCCCCCTTGAGCCTTTATATACGGAGGCAGGGGCACCCCAGAAAAACACAAGTTGATCCACGTGATCATATTCTTAGCCGTGTGCGGTGCCCCCTTCCACCATAGTCCTCGATAATATTGCAGCGGTGCTTAGGCGAAGCCCTGCTGCAGTAGTGCATCAAGATCGTCACCACGCCGTCGTGCTGACGGAACTCTTCCCCGACACTTTGCTGGATCGGAGTCCGGGGATCATCATCGAGCTGAACGTGTGCTAGAACTCGGAGGTGCCGTAGTTTCGGTGCTTGATCGATCGGGCCGTGAAGACGCACGACTACATCAACCAAACGCTTCCATTGTCGATCTACAAGGGTACGTAGATCATACTCTCCCCTCTCGTTGCTATGCATCACCATGATCTTGCATGTGCGTAGGAAATTTTTGAAATTACTACGAAACCCTACAGGAGTATCAAACGAAGTCCAAATGGCACGAAACTTGACAGGCGGTCTACCAGTAGTAAACCAAAGCCGCTTGGCAAGTCTCGGTCCAATCTGAAAATGTTTAACACCCGCACACGAAAAGAGGTAGAAAGGGACACCAGAGGATATAGGAGCGCCGGAATGCAAAACGGACAACGGGGAAAATGCTCGGATGCATGAGACGAACACGTATGCAAATGCGATGCACATGATGACATGATATGAGATGCATGACAAAGACAAAAGCAACACGAGACAAAAACCCGACAACGAGGAAATATCATAACTTAGTGCCGAAAATGGCAAGAGTTGGAATACAAATATGGCAATTTACATACGGGGTGTTACAACACTCCACCACTACGAAAGGATCTCGTCCCGAGATCTAGGACTGGAAAAACTCCGGGCACTCAGAACGAAGGTGGTCCTTGCGTTCCCAGGTGGCTTCACGGTCGGAATGATGTGACCACTTCACTTTCAGGAATTTGATAGACTTGTTGCGAGTCTTGCGCTCAGTTTCTTTAAGAATAGCAACAGGGTGCTCATGATAAGACAGGTCTTCTTGGAGATCAATCTCTTCGAAGTCGACGGTGTGATCAGGAGTCTTGAAACACTTGCGGAGTCGAGACACGTGAAACACGTCGTGCACATCTGCGAAGTTGGATGGAAGCTCAAGTTGATAGGCGAGATCGCCTCTTTTACCAATGATCTTGAAAGGACCCACGTATCTAGGGGCAAACTTCCCTTTGATACCGAAGCGGCGAGTACCTTTCATTGGAGAGACGTGGAGGTAGACATGGTCTCCGATCTCGAAAGCCAAGTCACGATGCTTGCTATCATAGTAACTCTTCTGGCGCGATTGCGCGGCTTTGAGATTCTCACGAATGACTTTGCACATTTCTTCAGCCTCTGTAATCAAGTCATTGCCAAGAAGTTGACGTTCACCAGTCTCTGACCAGTTAAGAGGAGTACGACACTTCCTGCCATAGAGAATCTCGAATGGGGCCTTGCCCGAACTCGCTTGGAAGCTGTTGTTGTAGGAGAACTCGACATATGGAAGACAATCCTCCCACTTCATACTGAAAGAAATGACACATGCCCTGAGCATATCTTCAAGAATCTGATTGACCCTCTCGACTTGGCCACTGGTTTGAGGATAAAAGGCTGTGCTGAAGCGAATGTTGGTGCCCATGGTCTTCTGAAAGGAATCCCAGAACTTAGAGGTAAAGATGCTACCACGATCTGAAGATATCAACTGCGGAATGCCGTGCAGAGAGACAATCCTGGAGGTATATAGCTCTGCCAACTGAGCTGCTGTGATAGATTCTTTGATAGGAAGAAAATGGGCCACTTTGGTGAGCTTGTCGATGACAACGAAGATAGCATCATTGCCATGCTTGGACTTGGGAAATCCAGTCACGAAGTCCATCTCAATATGATCAAACTTCCATTCTGGAATGGCAAGAGGTTGGAGGAGACCAGCTGGTCGTTGGTGTTCTACTTTCACTCTTCTGCAGACATCACATTCATTCACGAACTGAGCAATCTCGCACTTCATTCGAGTCCACCAATACGACTGCTTGAGGTCATGGTACATCTTTGTACTTCCAGGGTGAATAGAGAGGAGTGAATTATGAGCCTCGTTCATAATGACTTTACGAAGGTCACCCTCAGGAACAACAATGCGATCCTCAAAGAATAGAGTATCCTTGTCATCAAGGCGATAGCACTTGTACTTGGGTTGACTCTTGGCAATCCCAATCTTCACCTTCTTCACCATAGCATGAAGAAGTTGAGCTTCACGAATCTGATCTTCCAAAGTAGGAGAGACTTGGAGGTTGGCAAGGAATCCTTGAGGAACAACTTGGAGATTGAGTTTGCGGAAAGCTTCACAAAGATCTGGTTGGTAGGGCTTGATAATCAAACTGTTGCAGTAAGCCTTCCTGCTCAAAGCGTCAGCAATTACATTGGCCTTGCCTGGAGTATATTCAATACTCAGATTATACTCTTGAATCATTTCGACCCAACGAGTCTGCCTGAGGTTGAGGTTTGGCTGAGTGAAGATGTACTTGAGACTCTTATGATCAGTGAAGATGTCCACTTTTCTTCCCAATAAGAGATGTCTCCATGTTAAAAGAGCATGGACAACTGCCTCCAACTCAAGGTCATGAGTGGGGTAGTTCTTTTCGTTGGGCTTCAACTGGCGATAGGTATAGGCCACAACTTTCTTCTCTTGCATCAACACTGCACCGAGACCTTGAAGGGAAGCATCACAGAAGAGCTCGAATGGTTTGGATTCATCAGGAGGAGTCAGAACTGGAGCTGTGACTAACTTCTCTTTCAGGGTGTTGAAAGCGATGTCACATTCAGGCGACCGGACATACTTCACATGCTTCTGGAGAAGGTTGGAAAGAGGCTTCGCGATCTTAGAGAAGTTCTCAACGAACCTTCGACAATAGGTTGCGAGACCAAGGAAGCTGCGGAGTTGCTTCACATTCTGAGGCGGTTCCCAATTCATAAATGCAGACACATTCTCAGGATTAACAGCTATGCCCTTGGCGGAGATGATATGCCCAAGGTAGAGAACCTCATCGAGCCAAAACTCGCACTTAGAAAACTTCGCATAGAACCGATGTTCTCTGAGTTTATCCAGCACCAATCTCAAGTGCTTGGCATGATCCTCCTTGTTCTTGGAAAAGACCAAAATGTCATCGAGGTAGACCAAGACGAAGTCATTTGTGTAGGCGTTGAAGATGAAGTTCATCATGCGAGAGAATGTTGGGGGAGCGTTGACAAGGCCGAAAGACATGACAGTGTATTCATATGAACCATAGCTTGTTCTGAATGCTGTCTTGGGGATATCTTCTTCACGAATGCGAATCTGATGATAGCCCATACGGAGATCAAGCTTGGAGAATACTTGAGCACCTTTGAGTTGTTCGAAAAGCTCATTGATGTTGGGAAGTGGGTACTTGTTCTTTATGGTCTTCTTGTTCAACGGACGGTAGTCGACACAGAGTCGGTCCGTTCCATCCTTTTTCTTGACGAAAAGAACACCACAACCCCATGGAGAAGAACTTGGTCGGATGAGACCCATACGCTCTTGAATGTCGAGTTGTTTCTTCAGCTCCTTCAACTCTTCAGGTCCAAGCATGTAAGGACGTTTGCAAACAGGTTTCGTGCCAGGTTCAAGATCGATGACGAATTCAACTGGCCGGTGAGGAGGCATCCCTGGAAGCTCTTCTGGAAAGATGTCTTGATATTCGCAAACGGCTGGAATGTGAGAGATGGCATCCAACTCACCCTTCTCGTTGAGAGAAAACAGTCGGATGGTATCATCACGAGCGGCAAAGACGATTACATCCTTAGACGAATGTGTCAATTGAATCTGCATGGCTGCACAATCAAGCTGAGCCCTGTGCTTAGAAAGCCAATCCATTCCGAGAATAAGATCAATATCCGAGTTTCCAAGGACCATTGGAGAAGACAAAAACTTATAGTCGCCCAACGTGATAGAAACATCTAGAACCACGTAGCTTGCGTGCAAGCATTTAACCGGTGAGACAACTGCTAACGGACCATGCAAATCTTGGAAAGTCAACTCATGCTTAGATGCAAATGGTCTCGAGATGAAACAATGCGATGCACCAATGTCAAAAAGAACTTTTGTAGGAATACCGTTAACAGGAAGGTTACCCATGATCACATCTGACGAGTCCTCTGCCTGAGCTGAGTTCATCATGTTGAACTTTGCAAACTTAGGATTATGCTTGACCACTGCAGTGCTAGCAGATCTCATAGGAGGGGGAGGAGGAAGACGCCTCCGATTGAAGCATTTGTTGGCATAGTTACCCTTCTGCTAACACTTGTTGCACGTGACCTCCGAGAGCGGATGGTGATACGGAGCACTTGATCTTGGAGCATGAGACGAAGTCTTGTTCTGAAAGCCTGGGTTGGGTCGGTAGGAAGATCCATTGCCACCTTTGCTCTTCTGCTGATAAGGCTGGCGGAACAGAGGAGGAGGAGGCAACCAATACTTTTGCTGCTTAGTTGCCACTTGAGTTGAGGAAGAAGGAGTTGCATCCCTGACTCGTTTCTTGGAAGCATCGCACTTGAGTTGAGCAGCCTCTTGTTTCAGTGCCATATTGTAGAACTCATCGTACTTCTTCGGCTTAAAAAGCACGAGAGCTAGTTGGAGACCTTCTCCGAGGCCACCTCTGAACTGATAAATCATGCTCTTCTCGTCAGGGACGTCTTGCTTGGCGAAACGAGCGAGCTTCTGAAACATGATGTTATACTGGAAAACAGACAAGCTGCCTTGCTTCAGATTGCGGAACTCGTCACGCTTGCTCTCAACAACACTCTGAGGAATGTGGTGAGCTTTGAAGTCTTGACGGAATTCATCCCAGGTAATCACACGACCTCCTCTGGAATCTTTGTATTGCTGATACCACTCTGCGGCTTGGTCTTTGAGTCGGAACGAAGCAAACTTGACAAAGTCCTCAGGCCTGACGTTGCTGCACTCGAAATTCTTACAGATATCCACGAGCCAATCATCAGCATCTATTGCCTCGACACAGTTACTGAAGGTCTTTGGCTGGTTTGCGAGGAACTGGTTGAGTGTAGCAAACTGATTCTGATTGTTGCCATGGCCTTGATTTCCTTGGTTTAGCTCTGGTAAGAGTTGCATAAGCATTTGCGTGTTTGCATTGGTAGCGGCCATCACAGCTTGCCATGCCTCCGGAGGTGGAGGTGGTGGCGGCGCTTCAGGATTCAGACGCGTTGGAGGAGCCATCCTGAAGAGGGTGACATCCATTAGCATCTTGAAAGACATATATTCAAGCCGAATCAAATGGATCGAAATTTGCAACATATAGTCTTAACATCCGAACAAGAACAAACGAATGCATTCCAAATAAATGGTCACACTTCCATAAATTGAGAAGCCACTTAGATAGAGGTAGATGAATAAAACAACAAGGTACGAACAAGAACAAATACTTGGTGAGGATTAACCAATCACAAACCAAATATTCACGGAAGAAATACTAGAGCTACATGAATTCCCACCTATGAAACTCCTGATATTTTTCGGTTATGCAATCAGGTGTTGGGGATACAAGGGAAGCATAATATCTCACCCAAAACTAGCAAATCCTACATCCAGCTGTATCCATCCTTCAACACATAACCAAGAAACCTTCGGAAATCATTTACCTCAACCTTCGAAAAGCATCCGTTATACGAGTTATGGCAATACTCCCGAACTCCCGCCCCAGTACTGGGTGGCGTCGAGGTTATCTCACCAACAACTGCATAAAAGAGATTTTCGATGTCGGCAAAACTCAGGTATTCCAGAACTGCAACAATAAAATTGTGATGACAACAGCTCGAAGCTCAACTCCCCGAGACACTGCCACAACCCCTAAATGTCAGGAGGCACCAAGAACAATTTTCTCGTCACAAAACCATCGAAACGATTCCAAGATACCCGCGTGAT
Source organism: Triticum urartu (assembly GCF_003073215.2). NCBI lineage: Eukaryota > Viridiplantae > Streptophyta > Magnoliopsida > Poales > Poaceae > Triticum > Triticum urartu. The sequence continues at coordinate 133,963,174 of NC_053027.1, read as the reverse complement.
CCTAAATTTTTTTTAGTGAAATTTGAGAAGAGAAGAGTCAAAACTCTACGTCAGGATGCCTCACCAGAGCGACGAAGGGACTGAGGAGTAAAAAAGAATCCTACTCTCCGATATATATAATCCTAAATGACTCAAAACATTTTTTCTAGACTCAACAACGCCAGCGATTCGATCAAGCAGGGGGCTCCTAAGTTGGGGAAGGCTCTGATTACCAACTTGTAACGCCCATGATGCGGCTATATCTCCCACGTGTCGAAGCACGACTTAGAGGCATAACCGCATTGTAAGCAATGTCGCAAGTGGGGTAATCTTCACACAACCCATGTACTGAATAAGAAAAGAGGTACATAGTTGGCTTACAATCGCCACATCACACAAATAGCATAAATAGCATTACAATCATCCAGATACACTCAAGGTCCGACTACGGAACCAAAATAAGACAACCCCAAATGCATAATATCCCCGATCGCCCCAACTGGGCTCCACTACTGATCGTCTGGAAAAGAAACGTAGTATCGTCCTGAGTCCTCATCGAACTCCCACTTGAGCTCAGTCGAATCTCCTGGAATGGTGTCATCGGTCCCTGCATCTGGTTTTGGAAGTAATCTGTGAGTCACGGGGACTCAGCAATCTCACACCTCGTGATCAAGACTATTTAAGCTTATAGGTAAGGTAAAAGGTATGAGGTGGAGCTGCAGCCAGCACTAGCATATATGGTGGCTAACATGCGCAAAAGAGAGCGAGAAGAGAAGGCAAAGGCACGATTGATAAACTATGATCAAGAAGTGACCCTAGAACAACCTACGTTCAAGCATAACACGAGACCGTGTTCTCTTCCCGGACGCCGCCGAAAAGAGACCATCACGGCCACACACTCGGTTGATTCGTTTTAATTTAAGTTAAGTTTCAGGTTTTCTACAACCGGACATTAACAAATTCCCATCTGCCCATAACCGCGGGCACGACTTTCGAAATATCAAAACCCTGCAGGGGAGTCCCAACTTAGCCCATCACAAGCTCTCACGGTCAACAAAGGATATTCCTTCTCCCAAGACAATCCGATCAGACTCGGAATCCCGGTTACAAGACATCTCGACAATGGTAAAACTAAACCAGCAAAGCCACCTGAATGTGCCGACAAATCCCGATAGGAGCTGCACATATCTCGTTCTCAGGGCACACCGGATTGTCCAAACTTCCGGTAGGCCAGCCCAGAGTTGCCCCTGGTGGCCACCGGCGGCTGACAAGTTGGACCAACACTCAGAGGAGCACTGGCACTGGGTTTAAAATAAAGATGACCCTTGAGTCCGCGAAACCCAAGGGAAAAAGGCTAGGTGGCAAATGGTAAAACCAAGGTTGGGCCTTGCTGGAAGAGTTTTATTCAAGGCGAACTGTCAAGGGGTTCCCATGATAACCCAACCGTGTAAGGAACGCAAAATCAAGGAACATAACACCGGTATGACGGAAACTAGGGCGACAAGAGTGGAACAAAACACCAGGCATAAGGCCGAGCCTTCCACCCTTTACCAAGTATATAGATGCATTAAAATACACAAGATATAATAATTATATCCCAACAATAAACATGTTCCAACAAGGAACAAACTCCAATCTTCACCTGCAACTAGCAACGCTATAAGAGGGGCTGAGCAAAGCGGTAACATAGCTGAACAACGGTTTGCTAGGACAAAGTGGGTTAGAGGTTTGACATGGCAATATGGGAGGCATGATAAGCAAGTGGTAGGTATCATAGCATAGGCATAGCAATAGAGCGAGCATCTAGCAAGCAAAGATAGAAGTGATTTTGAGGGTATGGTCATCTTGCCTGCAAAGTTCTCCGAGTTGACGTTAGCTTGATTCTCGTAAGCGTACTCAACGGGTTCCTCGATCATGTACTCGTCTCCCGGCTCTACCCAAAGCAAGAACACAAGCAAAGGGAGACACAATCAACACGGTGCAATGCACAAGCAACATGATGCAAAACATGGCATGATATGCGGGACGTGATATGCAATGCATACGCATGTTTCGGAAAGGAAATATTGAACCAGGCCTCAACTTGGAAAACCAAGAGTGCCGCTAGAAAGATGAGTTGATTGTGGTCGAAATCGATATAAAGATCACCGGAATCGGATGCACGGTTTGCAAATGGCAAGCAAAATAAATATGGCACCGATCTGTGAATAACAGCACGAGGCCATATAAATGCATCAAGAACAACAAACTACTGCACTCTAACATAACAAAAAATCACATGGCAGGGATCCACTCAAGATGCTTGACAAAAGATGAACACTGAGCTACGTCTAATTCACTCAATAGCAGGTTCAAACAAGCATGGCAAAAGTGCAAAAGATATCAGGTTACAGACTTAGTGAAAATAACATGTCAGGAATTTAACATCAGGAAGCAATGTTTAGAGCAAGATAAAAACATGCTACAGGAACATGTCGTGGCAAAGAAAGGCATGGCATGAAGCTACTCAAAGCATAAAACAAAAGTCCCTTACTGACCATAAGCCAAAAGGGAGCAGAAAATACAAGGGCAACCATGTGAACATAGCAACTTTCGTTAACAGATTCAGACTTAGCAGAACACTGGAACATGGCAAAACAGATTCACGTAGGCATGTTTACGAGCTCGATGCACTCACCACAAGTCATTGCATGAAAAATTAAGCATACACCGAGCAAGTAGACATGGCATAGAAGCTAAACATGGCAAGAACAACCTCATAGCATGCACGGATCAACTACAACAACCTCGGCAAAATTGCTTAACATGTAAACAATCTGCCAGGAACATTTTATAGCAAAAGTAGAGAAAGATTGAGTCAAGCTAGGATGCTCCATAATTGCAAACAAAGACATGGATGGATAGAGTACAACAATATCTCAAAATGATCCTTACTGAACATGCTCAAAAGAGGCACAGATCACTCTGTAGCAACAAGAATACATGGCATAAAAATATTATCAGGGAAAAGACTTAGAAGATTTCTAAGTCCCTGAAATCGGCAACATTATGAGAGCTACTTTGCATGCTTGTGCTAGTCACCACAAAGATCACAAAAATACATGGCATACACCCCTGTAAAGATGGCATGGCATACTTCAAAATACATGAAGGGCTCAAGTTCATAGGAGGCACACATTAAACATGGCAAAAATGACAAATGTCCAATTACGGATAAGAATATGACACTAACATTATATAGCACTCTTGCAACAGCATTTAGGGAATCAAGATGAACTCAAATGAACATAGTGCAATGGAACGAAATGAAGTACTCGTCGAGACGAACAATTTGACATGCTACACGTCCAAAACGGAGCCACGGATGCAGACATATGGCATGACGAAATAAGCTAAAAATACTGAGACTGAGGAGAAAAAGTCAACCCGGCTGGATCCGGATCTAGGGTTCGTGCACGCAGATCGAAGATCACCGATGAACTCGCCGGAGGGAGTAGCCTTGCCGGAGAAGAGGTGGTCCGACGAGGGGGTGCCGGATCCGGCCTCAGGAGGCGCGGTGGAGGCGGAGGCGACCGGATCCGAGGCGGCGGTGGCGCGGTTGGACGACGGCGACCGAAGCGAGGCGGCGGCGTCCTGTGGCTCGGCGGCGACCAGCGCGGCGGCGGGGCGGCGTCGGCGAAGGTGACGGGGCGGCGCGCGGGCGGCGGGGAGCTGCGGGAAGCCGAGGGGCGGCGGCGCAGCCGGATGGGCCTCGGGGGCCCGCCCTGGGCTCGGCGGGCCGGCTGCGGCGGAGTTGGCCGGGAGAATGGCGGCGTGCCATGTGGCGGCGGCGGCGCGGGTCGCACACGTCCGGCCCTGCGATTTTTGTCCGGCGGTGGAGAGGGAGCGGAGCTAGGGTTAGGGATTCGGAAATTTCGGAGGGGGGTCTATATTTATAGGTAGAGGGAGCTAGGAGGCTTCAAATTGAGCACGGTTTGCAGCCACGCGATCGTGATCGAACGACCTAGATGAAGGAGGGGGTTTTGGTGGGTTTTGGGCCACTTTGGAGGGGTGTTGGGCTGCAACACACACGAGGCCTTTTCGGTTCCTCGGTTAACCGTTGGAGTATCAAACGAAGTCCAAATGGCATGAAACATGACAGGCGGTCTACCGGTAGTAAACCAAGGCCGCTTGGCAAGTCTCGGTCCAATACGAAAACGTTTAACACCCACACACGAAAAGAGGTAGAAAGGGACACCGGAGGACATAGGAGCGCCGGAATGCAAAACGGACAACGGGGAAAATGCTCGGATGCATGAGACGAACACGTATTCAAATGTGATGCACATGATGACATGGTATGAGATGCGTGACAAAGACAAAATCAACACGAAGACAAAACCCAACAACGAGGAAATATCACAACTTAGTGCCGGAAATGGCAAGAGTTGGAATACAAATATGGCAAGTTACATACGGGGTGTTACACCCTTCTCTCTTTTTCTCTCATTTTTTTATTTTTTTATTTGGGCCTTCTTTTTTTTATGGCCTCTTTTCTCTTTTTTTATTTGGGCTTCTTTGGCCTCTTTTATTTATTTATTTTCGTCCGGAGTCTCATCCCGATTTGTGGGGGAATCATAGTCTCCATCATCCTTTCCTCACTGGGACAATGCTCTAATAATGATGATCATCACACTTTTATTTACTTACAACTCAAGAATTACAACTCGATTCTTTGAACGAAATATGACTCTATATGAATGCCTCCGGCGGTGTACCGGGATGTGAAATGACTCATGAGTGACATGTATGAAAGAATTATGAACGGTGGCTTTGCCACAAATACGATGTCAACTACATGATCATGCAAAGCAATATGACAATGATGAAGCGTGTCGTAATAGCGGAACGGTGGAAAGTTGCATGGCAATATATCTCGGAATGGCTATGGAAATGCCATAATAGGTAGGTATGGTGGCTGTTTTGAGAAAGGTATATGGTGGTTTTATGGTACCGGCGAAAGTTGCGCGGTACTAGAGAGGCTAGCAATGGTGGAAGGGTGAGAGTGCGTATAATCCATGGACTCAACATTAGTCATAAAGAACTCACATACTTATTGCAAAAATCTATTAGTTATCGAAACAAAGTACTACGCGCATGCTCCTAGGGGGGTAGATTGGTAGGAAAAGACCATCGCTCGTCCCCGACCGCCACTCATAAGGAAGACAATCAATAAATAAATCATGCTCCGACTTCATCACATAACGGTTCACCATACGTGCATGCTACGGGTATCACAAACCTCAACACAAGTATTTCTGAAATTCACAACTACTCAACTAGCATGACTCTAATATCACCATCTCCATATCTCAAAACAATCATCAAATATCAAACTTCTCATAATATTCGATGCACTTTATATGAAAGTTTTTATTATATCCCTCTTGGATGCCCATCATATTAGGACTAGTTTCATAACCAAAGAAAACTACCATGGTGTTCTAAAGACTCTCAAAATAATATAAGTGAAGCACTAGAGCAAACAACAAACTACTCCGAAAGATATAAGTGAAGATCAATGAGTAGTCGAATAATTATGCAACTATGTGAAGACTTTCTAACATTTAATAATTTCAGATCTTGATACTTTATTCAAACAGCAAGCAAAACAAAATAAAATAAATTGACGCTCCAAGCAAAACACATATCATGTAGTGAATAAAAATATAGCTCCAAGTAAAGTTACCGATGAACGAAGACGAAAGAGGGGATGCCTCCAAGCTTAGGCTTTTGGTTGTCCTTGAATATTACCTTGGGGTGCCTTGGGCATCCCCAAGCTTAGGCTCTTTCCACTCCTTATTCCATAGTCCATCGAATCTTTACCCAAAACTTGAAAACTTCACAACACAAAACTTAACAGAAAACTCGTAAACTCCGTTAGTATAAGAAAGCAAATCACCATCATAAGGTACTATAATGAACTCATTCTAAATTCATATTGGTGTAATATATACTGTATTCCAACTTATCTATGGTTCATACACTCCGATACTACTCATAGATTCATCAAAATAAGCAAACAACACATAGAAAACAGAATCTGTCAAAAACAGAACAGCCTGTAGTAATCTGGATCAAACGTATACTTCTGAACTCATAAAATTCTCAAATAAATTTCTGAACGTGAGGAATTTATCTATTAATCATCTGCAAAAAGAATTAACTAAATATCACTCTCCAATAAAAAATGGCAGCAATTCTCGTGAGCGCTAAAGTTTCTGTTTTTACAGCATGATCGCAAAGACTTTCCCCAAGTCTTCCCAAAGGTTCTACTTGGCACAAACACTAATTAAAAGCATAAAACCACATTCATAAAAGAGGATAGATGATTTATTTATTACTAAACAGGAACAAAAATAAATTTGGGTTGCCTCTCAACAAGCGCTATCATTTAACGCCCCTAGCTAGGCATGATGATTTCAATGATGCTCACATAAAAGATAAGAATTGAAACATAAAGTGAGCATTATGAAGAATATGACTAGCACATTTAAGTATAACCCACTTCCTATGCATAGGGATTTTGTGAGCAAACAACTTGTGGGAACAAGAATCAACTTGCATAGGAAGGTAAAACAAGCATAACTTCAAAATTTTAAGCACATAGAGAGGAAACTTGATATTATTGTAACTCCTACAAGCATATGTTCCTCCCTCATAATAATTTTCAGTAGCATCATGAATGAATTCAACAATATAACCAGCACCTAAAGCATTCTTTTCATGATCTACAAGCATAGAGAATTTACTACTCTCTACATAAGCAAAATTCTTCTCATTCGGAATAGTAGTGGGAGCAAACTCAACAAAATAACTATCATGTGAGGCATAATCCAATTTGTAAGGGCATATTTATCCCTAAGGTGTTTTGGTGATTGATGACAATGCTTTTGCGGACTAATCGTGTGCCTTGAGTTTCCCAGACAATTCATCGCTAGGCACAAGACGATTTGGTGCCCCTCGAAGACTATTGAAGACGGCGGTTTTTTCTACGTTTCTTTTTGGTGGATTTGAGTCATAGGAAAACCATACTATTAAGAGGGGGTTCGCGTCGGAAAGGTTCGGGTGGAATCATCACGTACATGTTTTCTTCCTTGACCCCTCCTTTCCCCTGCACTTTGGAGCATCCTCCGTTTATCCTCATTGCCTTGTCCTGGTTGCTGTTGTTGGGCTTGCGGTAGTACTGCTTCCTGGAGCGGTAGTCCCGCAGGCACCTACATTAGTACCGTACTACGGCGCGGTAGTACTGCAGGTGCCCACGGTAGTACCGCTCCTCTGGAGCCATAGTACCGTGGCCCCCAGGCCAAGTACCGCTCCATCGCGGTAGTAGGGGCAGATGTAATTTTTTACATCCGCGCCACCGCGGTAGTACCACATCCCTTGTGCGGTAGTACCGTGCGCGGCCTGGCTCAGCTGCCAGGCGGTAGTACCACTCCTCTGCGGTAGTACTGTGTCGGATTTTTGCTTCGTCCGTTTTCCAGCGGAAGTAGGCACAGATGTATTTTTATTCATCCGTGCTCTTCCCAGGCTAGGGGTTTCCTGCCTTGCGGTAGTACCGCGCATGTGGCAGTACCGTCCTCAGCCCTTGTGCTATCGGTCTGCCCTAGCTACTGCTGCAGCTGCGATAGTACCGCGGTTCCTCACGGTAGTACCGCATGGCCTTGCGGTAGTACCGCTTGTCAGGAGCGGAAGTACCGCATGGCCTTGTGGTAGTACCGCTGGTCTGGGGCGGTAGTACCGCTGGTCGCGGGCTGGTAGGTGGATAACGGTTGGATTTTTGTCCTCGGCTATAAAAGGGGTGTCTTCTTCCTCTAGTTGACTACCTCTTCCAACCCTAAGCTCCATTGTTGCTCCAAGCTCCATTTTCGCCCGATCTCACTCCCTAGCCAATCAAACTTGTTGATTTGCTCGGGAGTGGTTGAGAAGGCCCGATCTACACTTCCACCAAGAGAAATTTGATTCCCCCCACTAATCCCCTTGCGGATCTTGTTACTCTTGGGTGTTTGAGCACCCTAGACGGTTGAGGTCACCGCGGAGCCATAGTCCTTTGTGGTGAAGCTTCGTGGTGTCGTTGGGAGCCTCCAATTAAGTTGTGGAGATTGCCCCAACCTTGTTTGTAAAGGTTGGGTCACCGCCTCCAAGGGCACCAATAGTGGAATCACGGCATCTCGCATTGTGTGAGGGCTTGAGGAGAATACGGTGTCCGTAGTGGCTTTTTGAGGAGCATTGTGCCTCCACACCGCTCCAACGGAGACGTACTTCCCCTCAAAGGAAAGGAACTTCGGTAACACATCCTCGTCTCCACCGGCTCCACTCTTGGTTATCTCGTGCCTTTACTTGTGCAAGCTTATTTGTGATATATCTCTTGCTTGCTTGTGTTCCTATCTTTGTTGCATCATATAGGTTGCTCACCTAGTTGCATATCTAGACAACCTACTTTGATGCAAAGTTTAAATTGTTAAAGAAAAGCTAAAAATTGTTAGTTGCCTATTCACCTCCCTCTAGGCAACTATATCGATCCTTTCACAATTGAAAGTTAAAATCATGATGAAAAGTTTCATGGATATCATTATTCTATATAGCATACAAGTCATCACAATAATCATCATAGATAGCAACTTTGTTCTCATAATCAATTGGAACCTCTTCTGAAATAGTGGATTCATCACAAAATAAAGTCATGACCTCTCCAAATCCACTTTCATCAATATAATCATCATAAATAGGAGGCATGCTTTCATCATAATAAATTTGCTCATCAAAACTTGGGGGACAAAAAATATCATCTTCATCAAACATAGCTTCCCCAAGCTTGTGGCTTTGCATATCATTACCATCAAGGATATTCAAGGAATTCATACGAACAACATTGCAATCATGCTCATCATTCAAATATTTAGTGCCAAACATTTTAATGCATTCTTCTTCTAACACTTTGGCACAATTTTCCTTTCCATCATACTCACAAAAGATATTAAAAAGATGAAGCGTATGAGGCAAACTCAATTCCATATTTTTTTATAGTTTTCTTTTATAAACTAAACTAGTGCTAAAACAAGAAACGAAAAGATTAGATTGCAAGATCTAAAGATATACCTTCAAGCGCTAACCTCCCCGGCAACGGCGCCAGAAAAGAGCTTGATGTCTACTACACAACCTTCTTCTTGTAGACGTTGTTGGGCCTCCAAGTGCAGAGGTTTTTAGGGCAGTAGCAAATTTCCCTCAAGTGGATGACCTAAGGTTTATCAATCCGTGGGAGGCATAGGATGAAGATGGTCTCTCTCAAACAACCCTGCAACCAAATAACAAGGAGTCTCTTGTGTCCCCAACACACCCAATACAATGGTAAATTGTATAGGTGCACTAGTTCGGCGAAGAGATGGTGATACAAGTGCAATATGGATAGTAGATAATGGTTTTTGTAATCTGAAAATATAAAAACAGCAAGGTAACTAATGATAAAAGTGAGCACAAATGGTATTGCAATGCGTTGAAACAAGGCCTAGGGTTCATACTTTCACTAGTGCAAGTTCCCTCAACAATAATAACATAATTGGATCACATAACTATCCTTCAACATGCAACAAAGAGTCACTCCAAAGTCACTAATAGCGGAGAACAAATGAAGAGATTATGGTAGGGTACGAAACCACCTCAAAGTTATTCTTTCCAATCAATCCATTGGGCTATTCCTATAAGTGTCACAAACAGCCCTAGAGTTTGTACTAGAATAACACCTTAAGACACAAATCAACCAAAACCCTAATGTCACCTAGATACTCCAATGTCACCTCAAGTATCCACGGGTATGATTATACAATATGCATCACACAATCTCAGATTCATCTATTCAAACCAACACAAAGTACTTCAAAGAGTGCCCCAAAGTTTCTACCAGAGAGTCAAGATGAAAACATGTGCCAACCCCTATGCATAGGTTCATGGGCGGAACCCGCAAGTTGATCACCAAAACATACATCAAGTGGATCAATAGAATACCCCATTGTCACCACGGGTATCCCACGCAAGACATACATCAAGTGTTCTCAAATCCTTAAAGACTCAATCCAATATGATAACTTCAAAGGGAAAACTCAATCCATTACAAGAGAGTAGAGGGGGAGAAACATCATAACATCCAACTATAATAGCAAAGCTCGCGATACATCAAGATCGTACCACCTCAAGAACACGAGAGAGAGAGATCAAACACATAGCTACTGGTACATACCCTCAGCCCCGAGGGAGAACTACTCCCTCCTCGTCATGGAGAGCACCGGGATTCCCCCTCCGGCAGGGTGCCGGAACGGGTCTAGATTGGCTTTCGGTGGCTACGGAGGCTTTTGGCGGCGGAACTCCCGATCTATTGTGCTCCTTGAAGTTTTTAGGGTATATGGGTATATATGGGAGGAAGAACTACGTCGGTGGACCTCCAGGCTGTCCACGAGGCAGGGGGGCGTGCCCAGGTGGGGTGGGCGTGCCCCCACCCTTGTGGGCAGTCCGGGACACTCCTGGTCCAACTCCGATACTCTGTGGGCTTCTTCTGGTCCAAAAATAAGTTTCGTGAAGTTTCAGGTCAATTGGACTCCGTTTGATTTTCCTTTTCTGCGATACTCTAAAACAAGGCAAAACAGAAACTGGCACTGGGCTCTAGGTTAATAGGTTAGTCCCAAAAATCATATAAAATAGCATATAAATGCATATAAAACATCCAACATTGATAATATAATAGCATGGAACAATAAAAAATTATAGATACATTGGAGACATATCAGACAACGATGCTACGATGGAGATCAAGGTGTCACGCCGGTGACGATGGTGATCATGACGGTGCTTCGGAGATGGAGATCACAAGCACAAGATGATGATGGTCATATCATATCACTTATATTGATTGCATGTGATGTTTATCCTTTATGCATCTTGTTCTGCTTTGTTTGACGGTAGCATTATAAGATGATCTCTCACTAAATTTCAAGATAAAAGTGTTCTCCCTGAGTATGCACCGTTGCCAAAGTTCGTCGTGCCGAGACACCACGTTATGATCGGGTGTGATAAGCTCTACGTCCATCTACAACGGGTGCAAGCCAGTTTTGCACACGCAAAGTACTCGGGTTAAACTTGATGAGCCTAGCATATGCAGATATGGCCTCGGAACACTAAGACCGAAAGGTCGAGCGTGAATCATATAGTAGATATGATCAACATAGTGATGTTCACCATTGAAAACTACTCCATTTCACGTGATGATCGGTTATGGTTTAGTTGATATGGATCACGTGATCACTTAGATGATTAGAGGGATGTCTATCTAAGTGGGAGTTCTTAAGTAATATGATTAATTGAACTTAAATTTATCATGAACTTAGCACCTGATAGTATTTTGCTTATCTATGTTGTTGTAAATAGATGGCCCGTGCTGTTGTTCCGTTGAATTTTAATGCGTTCCTTGAGAGAGCAAAGTTGAAAGATGATGGTAGCAATTACACGGACTGGGTCCGTAACATGAGGATTATCCTCATTGCTGCACAGAAGAATTACGTCCTAGAAGCACCACTGGGTGCCAGGCCTGCTGCAAATGCTGCTGACAACATTAAGAACGTTTGGCAGAGTAAAGTTGATGACTACTCGATAGTTCAGTGTGCCATGCTTTACGACTTAGAACCGGGACTTCAACGACGTTTTGAATGTCATGGAGCATATGATATGTTCCAGGAGTTGAAGTTAATATTTCAAGCAAATGCCCAGATTGAGAGATATGAAGTCTCCAATAAGTTCTATAGCTGCAAGATGGAGGAGAATAGTTCTGTCAGTGAGCATATACTCAAAATGTATGGGTATCATAATCACTTGACTCAACTGGGAGTTAATCTTCATGTTGATAGTGTCATTGACAGAGTTCTTCAATCACTGCCACCAAGCTACAAAAGCTTCGTGATGAACTACAATATGCAAGGGATGAATAAGACTATTCCTGAGCTCTTCGTGATGCTAAAGGATGCGGAGGTAGAAATCAAGAAGGAGCATCAAGTGTTGATGGTCAATAAGACCACCAGTTTCAAGAAAAAAGGCAAACGGAAGAAGAAGGGGAACTTCAAGAAGAATGGAAAACAAGTTGCTGCTCAGGAGAAGAAACCCAAGTCTGGACCTAAGCCTGAGACTGAGTGCTTCTACTGCAAACAGACTGGTCACTAGAAGCGGAACTGCCCCAAGTATTTGGCGGATAAGAAGGATGGCAAAGTGAACAAAGGTATATGTGATATACATGTTATTGATGTGTACCTTACCAGAGCTCGCAGTAGCACCTGGGTATTTGATACTGGTTTTGTTGCTAATATTTGCAACTCGAAACAGGGACTACAGATTAAGCGAAGACTGGCTAAAGACGAGGTGACGATGCGCGTGGGAAATGGTTCCAAAGTCGATGTGATCGTCGTCGGCACGCTACCTCTACATCTACCTTCGGGATTATTTTAGACCTAAATAATTGTTATTTGGTGCCAGCGTTAAGCATGAACATTATATCTGGATCTTGTTTGATGCGAGACGGTTATTCATTTAAATCTGAGAATAATGGTTGTTCTATTTATATGAGTAATATCTTTTATGGTCATGCACCCTCAAAGAGTGGTCTATTCTTGTTGAATCTTGATAGTAGTGATACACATATTCATAATGTTGAAGCTAAAAGATGCAGAGTTGATAATGATAGTGCAACTTATTTGTGGCACTGCCGTTTGGGTCATATTGGTATAAAGCGCATGAAGAAACTCCATACTAATGGACTTTTGGAATCACTTGATTATGAATCACTTGGTACTTGCGAACCATGCCTTATGGGCAAGATGACTAAAACGCCGTTCTCCGGAACTATGGAGCGAGCAACAGATTTGTTGGAAATCATACATACTGATGTATGTGGTCCGATGAATATTGAGGCTCGTAGCGGGTATCGTTATTTTCTCACCTTCACAGATGATTTGAGCAGATGTGGGTATATCTACTTAATGAAACATAATTCTAAAACATTTGAAAAGTTCAAAGAATTTCAGAGTGAAGTGAAAAAATCATCGTAACAAGAAAATAAAGTTCCTGTGATCTTATCATGGAGGAGAATATTTGAGTTACGAGTTTGGCCTACATTTGAAACAATGCGGAATAGTTTCGCAACTCACGCCACCCGGAACACCACAACGTAATGGTGTGTCCGAACGTCGTAATCGTACTTTACTAGATATGGTGCGATCTATGATCACTCTTACTGATTTACTGCTATCATTTTGGGGTTATGCTTTAGAGACGGCTGCATTCACGTTAAATAGGGCACCATCAAAATCCGTTGAGACGACGCCTTATGAACTATGGTTTGGCAAGAAACCAAAGTTGTCGTTTCTTAAAGTTTGGGGCTGCGATGCTTATGTGAAAAAGCTTGAACCTGATAAGCTCGAACCCAAATTGGAGAAATGTGTCTTCATAGGGTACCCAAAGGAAACTATTGGGTATACCTTCTATCACATATCCGAAGGCAAAATATTCGTTGCTAAGAATGGATCCTTTCTAGAGAAGGAGTTTCTCTCGAAAGAAGTGAGTGGGAGGAAAGTAGAACTTGATGAGGTAACTGTACCTGCTCCCTTATTGGAAAGTAGTTCATCATAGAAACCGGTTCCTATGACATCTACACCAATTAGTGAGGAAGCTAATGATGATGATCATGAAACTTCAGATCAAGTTACTACCGAACCTCGTAGGTCAACCAGAGCAAGATCCGCGCCAGAGTGGTACGGTAATCCAGTTCTGGAGGTCATGTTACTTGACCTTGACGAACCTATGAACTATGAAGAAGCGATGATGAGCCCAGATTTTGCAAAATGGCTTGAGGCCATGAAGTCTGAGATGGGATCCATGTATGAGAACAAAGTGTGGAATTTGGCAAATTATGCGATGCTTAAGTCCGTCCGAATCATGTTAGCAATTGCCGCATTTTATGATTATGAAATTTGGCAAATGGATGTAAAGACTGCATTCCTGAATGGATTTCTGGAAGAAGAGTTGTATATGATGCAACCTGAAGGTTTTATCGATCCAAAGGGAGCTAACAAAGTGTGCAAGCTCCAGCGATCCATTTATGGACTGGTGCAAGCATCTCGGAGTTGGAATAAACGTTTTGATAGTGTGATCAAAGCATATGGTTTCATACAGACTTTTGGAGAAGCCTGTATTTACAAGAAAGTGAGTGGGAGCTCTGTAGCATTTCTAATATTATATGTGGATGACATATTGTTGATTGGAAATGATATAGAATTTCTGGACAACATAAAAGGATACTTGAATAAAAGTTCTTCAATGAAAGACCTCGGTGAAGCTGCTTATATATTGGGCATCAAGATCTATAGAGATAGATCAAGACGCTTAATTGGAATTTCACAAAGCACATACCTTGATAAAGTTTTGAAGAATTTCAAAATAGATCAAGCTAAGAAAGGGTTCTTGCCTGTGTTACAAGGTGTGAAGTTGAGTAAGACTCAATGCCCGACCACTGCAGAAGATAGAGAGAAAATGAAAAGTGTTCCCTATGCTTCAACCATAGGCTCTATCATGTATGCAATGCTGTGTACTAGACCTGATGTGTGCCTTGCTATTAGCCTAGTAGGGAGGTACCAAAGTAATCCAGGAGTGGATCACTGGACAGCGGTCAAGAACATCCTGAAGTACCTGAAAAGGTCCAAGGATATGTTTCTCGTTTATGGAGGTGACAAAGAGCTCATCGTAAATGGTTACGTTGATGCAAGCTTTGACACTGATCCGGACGATTCTAAATCGCAAACTGGATACATGTTTATATTGAGCTGTCAGTTGGAGCAGTTCTAAACAAAGCGTCGTGGAGGGATCTACATGTGAAGCGGAGTACATTGCTGCTTCGGAAGCAGCGAATGAAGGAGTCTGGATGAAGGAGTTCATATCCGATCTAGGTGTCATACCTAGTGCATCGGGTCCAATGAAAATCTTTTGTGACAATACTGGTGCAATTGCTTTGGCAAAGGAATCCAGATTTCACAAGAGAACCAAGCACATCAAGAGACGCTTCAACTCCATTCGGGATCAAGTCCAAGTGAGAGACATAGAGATTTGCAAGATACATACGGATCTGAATGTTGCAGACCCGTTGACTAAGCCTCTTCCACGAGCAAAACATGATCAACACCAAGGCTCCATGGGTGTTAAAATCATTACTGTGTAATCTAGATTATTGACTCTAGTGCAAGTGGGAGACTGAAGGAAATATGCCCTAGAGGCAATAATAAAGTTATTATTTATTTCCTTATTTCATGATAAATGTTTATTATTCATGCTAGAATTGTATTAATTGGAAACATAATACATGTGTGAATACATAGACAAACATAGTGTCACCAGTATGCCTCTACTTGACTAGCTCATTGATCAAAGATGGTTAAGTTTCCTAACCATAGACATGAGTTGTTATTTGATCAATGGGATCACATCATTAGGAGAATGATGTGATTGACTTGACCCATTCCGTTAGCTTAGCACTTGATCGTTTGTTTACTGTTGTTGCTTTCTTCATGACTTATACATGTTCTTATGACTATGAGATTATGCAACTCCCGAATACCGGAGGAACACTTTGTGTGCTACCAAACGTCACAACGTAACTGGGTGATTATAAAGGTGCTCTACAGGTGTCTCCGATGGTACTTGTTGAGCTGGCATAGATCAAGATTAGGATTTGTCACTCCGATTGTCGGAGAGGTATCTCCGGGCCCTCTCGGTAATAAACATCACTATAAGCCTTGCAAGCATGATAACTAATGAGTTAGTTACGGGGTGATGTATTATGGAATGAGTAAAGAGACTTGCCGGTAACGAGATTGAACTAGGTATTGGATACAGACGATCGAATCTCGGGCAAGTAACATACCGATGACAAAGAGAACAACGTATAGTGTTGTGCGGTTTGACCAATAAAGATCTTCGTAGAATATGTAGGAACCAATATGAGCATCCAGGTTCCGCTATTGGTTATTGACCGGAGACATGTCTCAGTCATGTCTACATAGTTCTCGAACCCGTAGGGTCCGCACGCTTAAAGTTCGATGACGGTTATATTATGAGTTTATGTGTTTTGATGTACCGAAGGAAGTTCGGAGTCCCGGATGTGATCACGGACATGACGAGGAGTCTCGAAATGGTCGAGACATAAAGATTGATATATTGGAAGCCTATATTTGGATATCTGCAGTGTTCCGAGTAAAATTGGGATTTTACCGGAGTACCGGGGGTTACCGGAACCCCCCGGGGGTTTAATGGGCCAAGATGAGCCTTAGTGGAGAAGAGGAGGGGCGGCGAGGGCAGGCCGCGCACCCCCTCTCCCTCTAGTCCGAATTGGACAAGGAGGGGGGGTGGCGCCCCCCTTTCCTTCCTCTCTCCCTCCTCCTTCCCCCTTCTCCTACTCCAACTAGGAAAGGAGGGAGTCCGACTCCCGATGGGAGTAGGACTCCTCCCTGGCTCGCCTCCTCCTGGCCGGCTGAAAGATCGAGGATGTCGCCTAGAGGGGGTGAATAGGCGCTTTAAAATAATTACGGTTAAGGCTTGAACAAATGCGGAATAAACCTAGCGGTTAATTTGTCAAACATAAAACCTACAACAACTAGGCTCACCTATGTGCACCAACAACTTATACTAAGCAAGATAAACAACTATGTGATAGCAAGATATATGACAAGAAACAATATGGCTATCACAAAGTAAAGTGCATAAGTAAAGGTCTCGGGTAAGAGATAACCGAGGCACGCGGAGACGGCGATGTATCCCGAAGTTCACACCCTTGCGGATGATAATCTCCATTCGAAGCGGTGTGGAGGCACAATGCTCCCCAAGAAGCCACTAGGGCCACCGTAATTTCCTCACGCCCTTGCACAATGCAAGATGCCGTGATTCCACTAAGGGACCCTTGAGGGCGGTCACCGAACCCATACAAATGGCAACCCTTGGGGGCGGTCACTGAACCCATACACTTTGGCAACCCTTGGGGCGGTCACCGGTACCCGTCAAATTGCTCGGGGCGATCTCCACAACCTAATTGGATACCCTGATGCTTGCCCGGAGCTTTACACCACAATGATTGAGCTCCGAACACCACCAACCATCTAGGGCGCCCAAGCACCCAAGAGGAACAAGCTCAAAGGTACCAAGCACCCAAGAGTAATAAGCTTCTCAACTTGTAACTTCCACGTATCACGTGGAGAACTCAAACCGATGCACCAAATGCAATGGCAAGGGCACACAGAGTGCCCAAGTCCTTCTCTCTTAAATCCCACCGAAGCAACTAATGCTAGGGAGGAAAATGAGAGGACGAACAAGAAGGAGAACACCAAGAACTCCAAGATCTAGATCCAAGGGGTTCCCCTCACCTAGAGGAGAAAGTGATTGGTGGAAACATGGATCTAGATCCCCTCTCTCTTTTCCCTCAAAAACTAGCAACAATCCATGGAGGGATTGAGAGTTAGCAAGCTCGAAGAAGGTCAACAATGGGGGAAGAACACGAGCTCAAATGATAAGGTTCATTGGGGAAGAAGACCCCCTTTTATAGGTGGGGAAAAATCCAACAGTTATGCTCATAGCCCGCACCGAGCGGTACTACCGCTAGGGCGGTAGAAGCCCTTTGAAACACAACAACGAGGAGGCATAAAAGCCAGAAGAACCGTCGGAGCGGTAGTACCGCTTGACCTCACGGTACTACCGCTAGGGGTAGCGGTACTACTGCTAAGGGTAGCGGTACTACTGCTTGCGAGC
The DNA here is from genome assembly GCF_003073215.2 of Triticum urartu. Lineage (NCBI taxonomy): Eukaryota > Viridiplantae > Streptophyta > Magnoliopsida > Poales > Poaceae > Triticum > Triticum urartu. The sequence continues at coordinate 133,945,336 of NC_053027.1, read as the reverse complement.
GGTACTAAAAAATTACATCCGTGCCTACCATCATTGGACTTGTGACGAGTTTTTGGTCCCGAGCGGAAGTGGCCACGGAAGTAGCCGCGGTAGTACTGCTCCAAGTGGTAGTACTGCTCCCAAGAGCGGTAGTACCTCTCCCAATAGCGGTAGTAAAAAATTACATCCGCTCCTATCCGCGGTAGTACCGCTGTAGCCTTTTCAGAACACCAAAACTGACACAACTTCTGCAAACGGACTCCGAATTCGACGAAACCAAGTTTGTTGGAAAGCTAGCGACAAGGGCTAACACGATCTTGATAGAAATACCAATAAGAAGAAAATGAGAAAAGGCCCAAAAGAAAATGGTGAGAACCCTTCCTTGGATAAGACTGGTAAAACCTCCAACACCGAAAACATCATAGAAGACGCATGCAAACTCCATTTTCGATGAACTCAAGCTTGTCATCAAGATGACCATAAGCTCTAAGACTCACAAAGAGAACCAAACAAGAACCAAGAAACATGATGCAAGGATGCAATGGTTTGAGCTCTTGACGAATGATACGATCAAGCTACTCACTTGAGAGCCCCCCTTGATAGTACGGCTATCGATCCTATAACCCGGTCTCCCAACTACCACCATGAGACCGGTAAAATAGAAAACCTATCAAGGGAAAACCTTTGCCTTGCACATGATCCACTTGAGCTATATGATGACGATCTTGTCCTCCTCAAGAACGCCCTCGATGCGGCTATATCTCCTACGTGTCAAAGCACGACTTAGAGGCATAACCGCATTGAAAGCAATGTCGCAAGTGAGGTAATCTTCACAACAACCCATGTAAATTAATAAAGGGGAAAAGTACATAGTTGGCTTACACTTGCCACGTCACACAAATACATAAATAAGTCATTACATTCATCCAATACACTCAGGGTCCGACTACGGTACAAAAATAAAGATCAACCCCCAAATGCGACAAAGTCCCCGATTGCCCCAACTGGGCACCACTACTAATCATTTGGGAAAGACACGTAGTAATGGCGAGAGTCTTCATCGAACTCCCACTTGAGCTCGGTCATATCATCTGGAACGGTATCATCGGTCCCTGCATCTGGGTTGGAAGAAATCTGTGAGCCACGGGGACTAAGCAATCTCACACCCTCGCGATCAAGACTATTTAAGCTTATAGGTAAGGTAAGGTATGAAGTGGAGCTGCAGTAAGCGACTAGCATATATGGTGGCTAACATATTCGCAAAAGAGAGCGAGAAGAGAAGGCAAAAGCACGGTCGAACAACTATGATCAAGAAGTGATCTTAGAACAACCTACGTCAAGCATTACTCCAACACCGTGTTCACTTCCCGGACTCCGCTGAGAAGAGACCATCACGGTTACACACGCGGTTGGTGCATTTTAATTAGGTTAAGTTTCATGTTATCTACAACCGGACATTAACAAATTCCCATCTGCCCATAACCGAGGGCACAACTTTCAAAAGATCAAATCCCTGCAGGGGAGTCCCAACTTAGCCCATCACAAGCTCTCATGGTCAACGAAGGATATTCCTTCTCCCAAGACAATCCGATCAGACTCGGCATCCCGGTTACAAGACATCCTCGACAATGGTAAAACTAAACCAGCAACACCACCCAGATGTGCCGACAAATCCCGATAGGAGCTGCACATAGCTCGTTCTTAGGGCACACCGGATGAGCAAGACATCGGGTAGGCCAGCCCAGAGTTGCCCCTGATAGCCCCGGACATCGCTCAGTTGGACCAACACTTAGAGAAGCACTGGCCCGGGGGGGTTAAAATAAAGATGACCCTTGAGTCCGCGAAACCCAAGGGAAAAAGGCTAGGTGGAAAATGGTAAAACCAATGTTGGGCATTGCTGGAAGAGTTTTATTCAAGGCGAACTGTCAAGGGGTTCCCATTATAACCCAACCGTGTAAGGAACGCAAAATCCGGGAACATAACACCGATATGACGGAAACTAGGGTAGCAAGAGTGGAACAAAACACCAGGCATAAGGCCGAGCCTTCCACCCTTTACCAAATATATAGGAGCATTCAGATAAACAAGATAATATGGTGATATCCCCACAATAAACATGTTCCAACAAGGAACGATCTCCAAACTTCACCTGCAACTAGCAACGCTATAAGAGGGGCTGAGCAAAGCGGTAACATAGCCAAACAACGGTTTGCTAGGACATGATGGGTTAGAGGTTTGACATGGCAATTGGGAGGCATGATAAGGAAGTGATAGGTATCGTAGCATAGGCATAGCAAAAGAGCGAGCATCTAGCAAGCAAAGATAGAAGTGATTTCGAGGGTATGGTCATCTTGCCTGCAAAGTACTCAGAGTTGCCTTGATCCTCGTAAACGAACTCAACGGGCTCCTCGTTCACGAACTCGTCTCTCAGATCTACCCAAACAAGAACAACAAGCAAAAGGAGCACAATCAACCATGTGCAATGCTCAAGCAATATGATGCAAACATGGTATGATATGCGGGATGCGATATGTGATGCATATGCAAGATTTGGAAAAGAATGATTGAACCTGGAATCAACTAGGAAATTAAGGAGTGCCACTGGAAAGGTGAGGTGATTTCGGTTGAAATCGATATAAAGATCACCGGAATCGGATGCACGGTTTGGAAATGGCAAGCAAAACAAATATGGCACCGGTCTGCGATAATCAGCAAGTAGCCATCTAAATGCATCAAGATAAATATAATACCACACTCAAACATGACAAAAAAATACATGTCAGGGATCCACTCATGATGCTTGACAAAATATGAACACTGAGCTATGGCTAATTCACTCATTAACAGGTTCAAACAAGCATGGCAAAAGAGCAAAAGATTACTGGTTTCAGACTTAGTGAAATTAACACAAGTCTGGAATTTATCATCAGGAAGCAATCTTTAGAGCATGAAAACTACATGCTACAGGAACTTAACATGGCAAAGCAAGGCATCGCATGAAGCTACTCAAAGCACTTAACAAAAGTCCCTTAGTGACCATGAGCCAAAAGGGATCAGAAAATACAATTGTAAGCATGTGAACATAGCAAAAACATAAACAAATTCAGACTTAGTGAAAAACTGGAGCATGCAAAATAGTTAACGAGTAGGCATGTTTACGAGCTCGATGCACTCACTACAGAGCATGGCATGACAAACTAAGTATACACCCATCAAGAAGACATGGCGTAGAAGCTAGACATGGCAAGAACAACAACATAGCATGCATGGATCAATAGCAACATCCTCGGCAAAATCGCTAAACATGTCAACAATCTGCCAGGATCATTTTATAGCAAAAGTAGAGCTCGATTGACTCAAGCTAGGTTGCTTCATAATTGCAAACAAAGATATGGATGGATAGAGCACAACAATATTAACAAAACATCCTTACTGATCATCCTCAAAAGAGGCACAGGTCACTAGGAAATAACATGAACATATGGCATAAAAGTAAAACCAGGACAAGGACTTAGTGAAATTCTAAGTCCCTGAAATCAGCATCATTGGGTGAGCTACTTTGCATGCTTGTGCTAGTCAACACATAGATCACAAAAATACAAGACAAGCACCTTTGTAAAGATAACATGGCATTCTACAAAACACATGTAGAGCTCAGGATCATAGCATGCACACATTAATCATGGCAAAAATGACAAAATGCCATTTGCTGAAACAGATTCGAAATATTCATCACATAGCCCTCTTCCAACAGCATTTCGGGCATCAAGATGAGCTCAAATGAAAATGATGCAATGAGATGAAATGATGTACTCGTCGAGACGAACATTTTGATATGCTACACGCACGAATCGAAGCTACGGAAGCAGAGTTATGGCATGGCATAGATTGCAAAAAAATTAGGGTTTCGGGAGGGAAAGTCAACCGAGGGGATTTTTGGATCTGAGATCCAGATCGGTGGCACGGACGCTGAGGTTCACCGGAGATCGAAGAGGAGGGAGGAGAGGTCGTCGGGCCAGAGCTTGCCGGCGTCTGCGGGCGGCGAGGTCGGCGCCGGAGGAGGTGGCGGTCCGGGGCGGCGAGGTCAGTGCGGGCGCGGGGTGGCCCGGTGGCGGCGTGGCTTGCTGGCGGCGAGGCGGACCAGGGCGGCGGCGCCGGAGGTGAGGCAGGCCGGCGCGGGCGCGGGGCGCGGCTCCTCTCCCGCGGGCACGGCGGAGGCAGGCGATGCCGCGCGCGGGCCCTCGGGGGCTGGAGGCGTGCCGAGCGGGCCGGAGTGGGAGCGAGGCGGCGGCGATACTTGGCGGCGCCCGATTGGCTGCGACGAAGTGTCCGGCTGGAGCGGACATTGTCCGGCGGTGGCATGAGCAGATTTTATGGTTAGGGGGAGAGGAGATCTGGGAATTTCGGGAGGAGGTCTATTTATAGAGGTAGAGGGAGCTAGGAAGCTCCAAATGAGGTGTGGTTTGCGGCCACGCGATCGTGATCGAACGCTCTAGATGATAGGAGAGGTTTTGGTGGGTTTTGGACCAGTTTGGAAGGATGTTGGGCTGCAACACACACGAGGCCTATTTGGTCCCTCGGTTAACCGTTAGAGTATCAAACGAAGTCCAAATGGCACGAAACTTGATAGGCGGTCTACCAGTAGTAAACCAAGGCCGCATGACAAGTCTCGGTCCAATACGAAAACATTTAACCCCCACACATGAAAAGAGGTAGAAAGGACCACCGGAGGACATAGGAGCGCCGGAATGCAAAACGGACAACGGGGAAAATGCTCGGATGCATGAGACGAACACGTATGCAAATGCAATGCACATGATGACATGATATGAGATGCATGACAAAGACAAAACACACGAAGGCAAAAACCCAACAACGAGGAAATAAAATAACTTAGTGCCGGATACGGCAAGAGTTGGAGTACAGACAAGGTAAATTACATCCAGGGTGTTACAAAGATGGACCAGCTTTCTTGATTGCGTTGGGTCGATGAAGACTAGATGATTGCTCCCCCATACTCAACTATGGGTGAGCCACTCTTCGGCACATCTTCACAAGTCCATTGACACCACAATGGATGGCAAGCTTCAAGCACTTGATCTCTTCGTGATTCTCCACTTGAACTTGCACACGGCAATCTTGATGATGATCACCACTTGATGTCATCCTTCCCATGGGTTGTATGATATCATCCTCTTGACGCAAGCCCATGGACACGTACCTAACCCCACATAGACTCTCACATAGACCATGGGTTAGTACACAAAGTGCAATGGACAATGCTTACCATACCATGGGATCACTTGATCCCTCTCGGTACATCTTCTACTCTTTGTGAGTTGATCAACTTGATTCACTCTTGACTTAGTCTTGATCAACCTTGAATCTTTCCAACTCTCTTCGTTTGGATGATGTCTTGAAGGTAAACATGAATGATCACACAATCTTCTTCTTCAAGACATGCTTGCAATAAGCTCAACACTCACATGACCAATCTTTGGATAATTCCTTAATAGCACCTTGGTCAACCCATAAACTCCTTGAAACCAACACATGGACTTCAAGAAATGCCTATGGAAAAATCCTTCAAATATAACTCAATGCAACCATTAGTCCATAGAGAATGTCATCAATTACCAAAACCACACATGGGGGCACCGCATGTCCTTTCAATCTCCCCCATTTTGGTAATTGATGACAATCACTTTCAAGAGAGTTTATATAAGGAATTATGCATCACCATGCAATGCAACAACCAATAATGCATGCATAGGAGATGCGTATGCTTAGGAACAAACCAAAGCCAGAAGAGACAACTCTCAACTCTCTAAACTTCTCCACAAAACTCTCTGAAACTTCTCCCCCATTGGCATCGATTGCCAAAATGGGCTAAAAGCTTAGAAGGTCAATATAAAATGTGTTCCTCCATAAATTGTGTATTTCTCAACAAGAGAGTGGGATGCAATACACATATCCAACGGTAAATACTTGGAGGAAGACAAACTATATTGAGGCCCAAAGATTGCAAAAGGAAGATATGCCACAAAGACATAATCAAAGAGAGAAACAAGCAATCAAGCAATCAAAAGATACCAATTGAAGCAAGCTATCAAAAGATACCAATTGAACCAACTAGGCCAATGATCCTACGAGCCACATGAATAAAGGATATTATGATAAGAGCGGAGCAGTGTTCTAAAGAAACTAGAGAAGCTCCCCATGATTTGTGCACATCAAGAATTTTTGTATTTGGATACAAAGTGCACAAAATTGGATCATAGCTCCCCCAAAATCAATAGAAACTTACAACAAGTGCAAGAGAGCATATAGGAAACTAAGCCTAGTACTTGCAACAAACACATGGTTGAGCAACAAGTAAGAGAGGCAACTTAAGAGTGGGCTCAACCAAAAAGATGTGTGTGAGTCAAGGCAATGCACTTGAGAAGACTAATATACAGAAGAGCATTAAGCATCAATAAAGTCTTCAAAGAATGAGGCACATGGTGCAAGGCCTATCATTCCCACACACAACTAGCAAATGGGTTCACAAGCTTACTAATAAGCATATAGAGAACCTATGCTTGTGACAACCCGCGGTGAAGATAGAAGATGAAAGGCGCATCAAGACGAGGGATGCCAATTAAGATGGCAAAAATCTCGTAAAGATAAGCATGAGGAAAATAATCTTCACCACACAAGAGCGCATCAAGATGCAACGATAGAAGACACGCACTCAAGGCATAAGCTTTCACGGAGCCACCAAAGAAATAACATAAGAAAGACAAGGTGGACGTGAAAGAAAGGATATCATCTAGATATGCAACTTCTCTCAAGTGTATAAGATTCTAGGTAGACGAAATCATGATGATATATATATATCTACAAAGAAGGATGTACACCCGAAATAGTTACAACACGAAGGAACAAGATATCCAAAAGGAAGTCATACATATACCAATAAGATATTTGCTTGAGAGCATAGCACATGGCTAGATATGGTCTTGTTGTATATAAATGAATTCCAACCACACGAACATCAAAGACATCACAACTAGCAACAAGACATCATTGTTGGGATGCTTTGAGAAAGGAAACAAGTATCACAAGAAAGAATGGATAACATGCCATGATACAACCTACACAAGGTTGATGCAAGAAATGTGTGCATGAAGTATATGAAGATACTTGTTACCGAGATAACATTGGAAGGGTGTAGTAGATACCAATTGAAGGTACAAAGTAGTTTATTGATCATCCTAGCTTGACACCAATAAGCACATGGTGACAACACCTTCCTTGTGAGTGAGCCGAGCATCCAATGCATCTCCGCTTGTTCCTAGAACAACAACACAAACAAAATGGTACCCAAACTCATTGGGACCAAAGAGTTAGAGAACCAACAACACATAGGACAAACTCCACATAAATATGTGCATGTAGATATGAAAATGAATTTCATGCACATCTCATCCAATTTGAGACTTGGTGGAGTTCCCCCTATATATTGGGTCAAAGAAAGAAAACATGCCAAAGAAACTACAAGAAGTAAATATGCATGCTCAAGACTTTCAAGAACGGATACCAAAAGACAAAGAAATACCAAGCGAAGAAAAGATACCAAATGAATAAATCATCACTTGGAGGATATCCATAAAAGATACATCAAGGAATGAGATATCCATTGATACACTCAAAAATAAAGATGTCAAACTCCCAAAAGAGAGAATGGTTCCAAACAAACCAAGCCCTCTACAAAGTTTCATGATGGCACAAAGCACCAAAAAGAAACGGCTTGCCTTCCACAAACACACACTTGATAAGGATCACAAGATGAGTGTTTTATAGAGAATAGGATAGCTTCCCCAAGACTAGTGCATTATAGAGAATTTGCATTTGAATACAAAATGCACGAGGTGGGATCACCACTTTCACTATATCTAGAGAACACTAGACAAGGTCAAGAAATTAACAAGATCCACAAGTGGTATGGAATACAATGGGAGTTGACACAATCCTAGGCAAGAGATAAAGCAAATAAAATCAAAGGCCAAAGTAAAGATGATCAATAGTTTCTACCACACATAAGTGAGTACCAATTGTCAAAAGACAAGAAGTATTTGGAAATAATTCCCGGTGGTAGATAACAAGGATATCCGACATCATTTTCACACCAAACAAAAAGCAAATTGCAACTTGTAGAGCTAACATGCCACCTAGGAACAAGATAATTTACAATATCAATTCTAGGTGACAATATCTCAAATGTACACATTTTCTAGGCTAGTAATATACACATAGCATATTACTCCCCCATAATGTGATACCAATTAAAGATAAACAAGAGGCAAAATAACGATCCAACATGAGATAATTAATGGACAATATAGAATTTGAATTTCTCATGAGAAGACATACCACGTAGCGACTAGATAATCTTGAAATATCAATACTAGATGGTATTACTCATGTACACACATATATAGGATTGTGAGGTGCACAAAGCACATCACTCCCCCATAATGGGATATTCCATTAATCTCTCACAAGAGCCAACTAAGAAAAGAACAAGATGCAAAAGGCTCAATGCATGACACACACGTACATGATGTGCAAACCAACACACACATACTTGATTGCTCAAGATAATCAAGTTGGAAGCACAACATATACAAACGCATGTAAGGAACAAAACCAAACATGCAAAGAGGTAAGTAACTATCAATGTAAACACTTTAAGCACGAGTTACCACATGGAGAAACATTGGATATAAGATAGAAACTTGATAGTTCCAATAACTTGGCTTGAGACAATTAGAATGATGAAGTCCCCTTAATTCTTCATAAAGTAGCCAAGTCTCCAATGCCCTCCAACAACACCTATTGATAAAGTTTGAGCTTGTTGGTCCCCGACCAAGTTGGGTCCTAAGAGGTTAGTCACAATAGGCTTGGCTACCCAAATGGTTCTCTTCTTGACACCACTTTGAGTACCAACAACTTTGGCAAACACATTGCCAACCTTATCCTTCCCAAGAGAATAGATATTATCAATAATAATTGGGTTGGATAAGTTACCACTAGTGCATGAAGAGGCGAGGTGACCTTTCTCACGACATAAGTAGCAATGTCTACTCTTCACTTTCTTCTCACTTGATTTCTCAACTTGAGAAGCATTAGCTTGAGGATTCTTGGGAAGAGGACTTTCTTCAACTTGTGGTTGAGCATGAGATCGAACTTGTGGTCGCTTCCCTTGTTGCTTGTCACTAATGGCCTTCTTCTTCAATGGGAAAGATCTAACATGATTCCCTTCTACTTTGCACTTGAAGCAAACAATCTTGGCCGAATTCTTGACTTGTTCTTGGCCCTTCTTTTTGTTCATCTTGGACTTCTTCTTCTTCTTGGAGTTGAATCCAAGTCCACCTTTGTCATTGGGGGATTTTTGCACACTCAAGATATTGTTGAGTGTGAATTTCCCTTCATGACTCTTTTCCAAGTCTTTCTTCAAAGAAGTGACTTGGGCCTTGAGCTCTTTGATTTCCTCTACATGGTTAGTCTCAACACAAGTACTAGAGGAAGTATAAGCTTCATTGTTATAGAAACAAGGCAAGGAAATCAATTCATCACAAGATGTACCAACATTGTGAGTAGATGAATTACAAGGACTAGCACATGGCAACATAGAATTTTGACTAGAATTAGTGCTAGTATCCACATGAGGCTCACTAGATGTTACCTTAGCAATCATGGCCTCATGAGCTATCTTTAGCACATTATGGGATACTAGAAGATCATCATGAGAGCTTGAGAGCTTTTCATGACTTTCTTCCAATTTCCCATAATTGCTAGATAGCAACTCAAGTTGAGCCTGTAGCTCAACATTCTCCTTCAAAATGGATGCTTCACAAGTAATAGAGTTAGTAGCACAAGCATCATCATTAACAACAATAGGAGAGGACACCTTGGCAAGCTCTTTCAAGTAAGAAGCTTCAAGTTGAGCATGAGACTCGGTGAGTTTGATGAGCTCACCCTTGATAACCCTTGAGCCATTTTCGAGGTGCTCAAAATCCTCAAGGAGTCTAGCATGAGCAACTTCAAGCTTAGCATTTTTAGTTTTGAAATCATTGGCCACCTCGAGTGCTCTATCATGAGATTCCTTTATTCTAGATAATTCTAGAGCAAAGGTATCCTCAAGAGATTCGGATGTGGTTTGTTCATGTTCAAGAGCTTGAGATAGCTCCGTGATCTCATTTGCGTGATCACGCTCATGAGCTTCCATTTTCTCAATGGTGACCTCATGTTCCTCTAGATGAGATTCCAACTCCTCAATGTATTTCTTGCCTTCAATGGCAATAGACATGATTTCCATGAAGTTGGAACAAGCAAGTTTATTTTTGTGAAGAGCTTTAAAAATCATTTCCCCCTTAGTTTTTAAGGAGGCAACATTATCATTCTCTTCATCATAATCAACATCATCATCACTCTTGCCATCATCACAAGATATATTGGGATTCAAAGTGGGAGATACCTTTGAAGCCTTGGCCATAAGGCAAAATGCAATAGATGATGATGTAGGATCCGTTGAAGCACCATTCAAGACCACATCTTGTTCCATGGGGTGTTGGGTTTCCTCTACATTGTTAGCACAACAATTCGAGGACATATATGCATTTTTATCATGGCAACAAGACATTGTAAACATATCATCATGAGATTTAGTCAAGCAATTTCTACATGATATGCAAGAACTATCAACACAAGCATGTGAAACATTTGGAGTGCTCGAAGTGTTAAAGCCCAAAGAAGGAGCATTGCAATAAGATAGTGATGAAGGATCATCCACAATAAACATACTATCATCATTGCAATGACCAACACTACTCACCATATCATTACCTTGTGGCAAACCACATGTAGGTGAAGTAGAAGAAGTTGAGAAGACTATATGGCCGGATGTGGAGGGAGAACAATCATCCCCACAAAACTTGGACACGCCATATTTATCTTGAAGCTTTATCCACAACTCATGAGCATCCCGGAACGGCATGAGTTGAAATATAACTACATTGCTCAAAGCATCGAAAAGCACATTAGAAGCTTGAGCATTGAGATAAGAGTTTTTCTCATCCTCTAAAGATAATCTTTGGGGATCCTTTGGAGGAGAAAAACCCATATCTACAATTCACTCTAAATTTGGGTCCATGACCCTAAAGAGATTAAGCATGCGAATTACCCAAACATCAAAATTTGTGCCATCGAAACTAAGAGTGTCAGAGAATCCTAAACCCCTAGTCGACATCCTTACTCTCTAGGCGGTTAAGCCATATAAAGAGAGACGAGGCTCTGATACCAATTGAAAGATCGAGGATGTCGCCTAGAGGGGGGTGAATAGGCGCTTTAAAATAATTACGGTTAAGGCTTGAACAAATGCGGAATAAACCTAGCGGTTAATTTGTCAAACACAAAACCTACAACAACTAGGCTCACCTATGTGCACCAACAACTTATACTAAGCAAGATAAACAACTATGTGATAGCAAGATATATGACAAGAAACAATATGGCTATCACAAAGTAAAGTGCATAAGTAAAGGGCTCGGGTAAGAGATAACCAAGGCACGCAGAGACGGCGATGTATCCCAAAGTTCACACCATTGCAGATGCTAATCTCTGTTTGGAGCGGTGTGGAGGCACAATGCTCCCCAAGAAGCCACTAGGGCCACCGTAATCTCCTCACGCCCTTGCACAATGCAAGATGCCGTGATTCCACTAAGGGACCCTTGAGGGCGGTCACCGAACCCGTACAAATGGCAACCCTTGGGGGCGGTCACCGAACCCATACACTTTGGTAACCCTTGGGGGCGGTCACCGGTACCCGTCAAATTGCTCGGGGCGATCTCCACAACCTAATTGGAGACCCCGATGCTTTCCCGGAGCTTTACACCACAATGATTGAGCTCCGAACACCACCAACCATCTAGGGCGCCCAAGCACCCAAGAGGAACAAGCTCAAAGGTAGCAAGCACCAAAGAGTAATAAGCTTCTCAACTTGTAACTTCCACGTATCACGTGGAGAACTCAAACCGATGCACCAAATGCAATGGCAAGGGCACACGGAGTGCCCAAGTCATTCTCTCTCAAATCCCACCGAAGCAACTAATGCTAGGGAGGAAGAACAAGAAGGAGAACACCAAGAACTCCAAGATCTAGATCCAAGGGGTTCCCCTCACCTAGAGGAGAAAGCGATTGGTGGAAACGTGGATCTAGATCCCCTCTCTCTTTTCCCTCAAAAACTAGCAAGAATCCATGGAGGGATTGAGAGTTAGCAAGCTCTAAGAAGGTCAACAGTGGGGGAAGAACACGAGCTCAAAGGATAAGGTTCATTGGGGAAGAAGACCCCCTTTTATAGGTGGGGGAAAATCCAACCGTTATGCTCATAGCCCGCACCGAGCGGTACTACCGCTAGGGCGGTAGAAGCCCTTTGAAACACAACAACGAGGAGGCATAAAAGCCAGAAGAACCGTCGGAGCGGTAGTACCGCTTGACCTCACGGTACTACCGCTAGGGGTAGCGGTACTACTGCTAAGGGTAGCGGTACTACTGCTTGCAAGCGGTACTAAAAAATTACATCCGTGCCTACCATCATTGGACTTGTGACGAGTTTTTGGTCCCGAGCGGAAGTAGCCACGGAAGTAGCCGCGGTAGTACTGCTCCAAGTGGTAGTACTGCTCCCAAGAGCGGTAGTACCGCTCCCAAGAGCGGTAGTAAAAAAATTACATCCGCTCCTATCCGCGGTAGTACCGCTGTAGCCTTTTCAGAACACCAAAACTGACACAACTTCTGCAAACGGACTCCGAATTCGACGAAACCAAGTTTGTTGGAAAGCTAGCGACAAGGGCTAACACAATATTGATAGAAATACCAATAATAAGCAAATGAGAAATGGCCCAAAAGAAAATGGTGAGAACCCTTCCTCGGATAAGACTGGTAAAACCTCCAACACCGAAAACATCATAGAAGACGCATGCAAACTCCGTTTTCGATGAACTCAAGCTTGTCATCAAGATGACCATAAGCTCTAAGACTCACAAAGAGAACCAAACAATAACCAAGAAACATAATGCAAGGATGCAATGCTTTGAGCTCTTGACGAACGATATGATCAAGCTACTCACTTGAGAGCCCCCCCTTGATAGTACGGCTATCGATCCTATAACCCGGTCTTCCAACTACCACCATGAGACCGGTAAAATAGAAAACCTATCAAGGGAAAACCTTTGCCTTGCACATGATCCACTTGAGCTAGATGATGATGATCTTGTCCTCCTCAAGATGGACCACCTTTCTTGATTGCGTTGGGTTGATGGAGACTAGATGATTGCTCCCCCATTCTCCACTATGGGTGAGCCACTCTTCGGCACATCTTCACAAGTCCATTGACACCACAATGGATGGCAAGCTTCAAGCACTTGATCTCTTCGTGATTCTCCACTTGAACTTGCACACAGCAATCTTGATGACGATCACCACTTGATGTCGTCCTTCCCATGGGTTGTATGATATCATCCTCTTGACGCAAGCCCATGGACACGTACCTAACCCCACATAGACTCTCACATAGACCATGGGTTAGTACATAAAGTGCAATGGACAATGCTTACCATACCATGTGATCACTTGATCCCTCTCGGTACATCTTCTACTCTTTGTGAGTTGATCAACTTGATTCACTCTTGACTTAGTCTTGATCAACCTTGAATCTTTCCAACTCTCTTCGTTTGGATGATGTCTTGAAGGTAAACATGAATGATCACACAATCTTCTTCTTCAAGACATGCTTGCAATAAGCTCAACACTCACACGACCAATCTTTGGATAATTCCTTAATAGCACCTTCGTCAACCCATAAACTCCTTGAAACCAACACATGGACTTCAAGAAATGCCTATGGAAAAATCCTTCAAATATAACTCAATGCAACCATTAGTCCATAGAGAATGTCATCAATTACCAAAACCACACATGGGGGCACCGCATGTCCTTTCACCGGCCGCCTCTCCCCCTTGATCCTTTATATACGGGGGCAGGGGGCACCTCTAGACACACAAGTTGATCGCAAAGATCTCTCCCTACCGTGTGCGATGCCCCCTCCACCATAATCCACCTTGATCATACTGTAGCGGTGTTTAGGCGAAGCCCTGCTATGGTAGCTTCATCAACATCGTCACCACGCCGTTGTGCTGACGAAACTCTTCCCCGAGCTCTACTGGATCGTGAGTTCGCGGGACGTCACCGAGCTGAACGTGTGCTGAATGTGGAGGTGCCGTACGTTCGGTACTGAGGATCGGTTGATCGTGAAGACGTACGACTACATCAACCGCGTTGTCATAATGCTTCTGCTTAACGGTCTACGAGGGTACATGGACGACACTCTCCCCTCTCGTTGCTATGCATCACCATGATCCTGCGTGTGCATAGGATTTTTTTTGAAATTACTGCGTTCCCCAACAAAGAGACCACAGGAGTAGGGTATTACCTCCATCGTAGAGGGCCCGAACCTGTATAATTCCTTGAGCATGCTCCCAACCGCATCGTTCACTAGATACGATTACCTCTACATTCATAACCCCCTAGTATTGTCAAGATTATATCCACGCAATTGGCTCCCACCGTGGGGCAAGTGTCTAACGATGTTATGTTGTGTTTGCCTTCATCATCGGTTCCCACTGGTAGCATCCGCTCCAGATTTCTCGAGTTCCCCATCGACATGTCGGCATGGCATCTTGATGCCCGGTGGAATAGCGTTGACATGCCGGCTCGGGGGAGCACCCACTACCGAGCCAATGACTCGGGGGTGTTGGGCTTACAGCTCCCATCATCATACCGGTCGGCAGTTGGCGTCGCGTCATCGCTAGAAGCAATTCGGCAAACCTCGTCCTTAGTTTGGTCATACCGCGAGTCGGCTCGTGGGGATGATGGACTCTGAGTCTATTTATCCTCTCTTGGAGTCCATCTCTCAGGGAGAAGAGATCTACGGATCATAGACATCCGTGGCAGAAGCCTTCATGGTTGTCACGTGATACGTCTCCAACGTATCTACTTTTCCAAACACTTTTGCCCTTGTTTTGGACTCTAACTTGCATGATTTGAATGGAACTAACCCGGACTGACGTTGTTTTCAGCAGAATTACCATGGTGTTATTTATGTGCAGAAACAAACGTTCTCGGAATGACCTGAAACTTCATGGAGCAACTTTTTGGAAAATATAAAAAATACCTGCAAAAGATGAAGGCCAGGGGGCCCACCACCTCTCCGCGAGGGTGGGGGCGCGCCTACCCTCCTAGGGCGCGCCCCCTACCTCGTGGGCCCCTGGTGCCTCTCTGACTCCAACTCCAACTCTATATATTGTGTTTCGAGGAGAAAAAAATCAGCGAGAAGAATTCATCACATTTTACGATACGGAGCCGCCGCCAAGCCCTTAAACCTCTCGGGAGGACTGATCTGGAGTCTATTCGGGGCTCCGGAGAGGGGAATCCGTCGCCATCGTCATCATCAACCATCCTCCATCACCAATTTCATGATGCTCACCGCCGTGCGTGATTAATTCAATCGTAGGCTTGCTGGACGGTGATGGGTTGGATGGGATCTATCATGTAATCAAGTTAGTTTTGTTAGGGTTTGATCCCTAGTATCCACTATGTTCTGAGATTGATGTTGCTATGACTTTGCTATGCTTAATGCTTGTCACTAGGGCCCGAGTGCCATGATTTCAGATCTGAACCTATTATGTTTTCATCAATATATGAGTGTTCTTGATCCTATTGTAACGCCCCGAGGCCGTTGCGCCAGGTGTCTACCAGTTATTCGTTGTCGTTGTCATGTCATTCGCTTGCATGTTGCATCTTGCCATGTCATCATGTGCATTGCATCATCATGTGTTTCAAAACTTGCATCCGTCCCGGTCTCCTCATTCCGTCCGTTGTCCGTTCTGAGCCCAGACACACTTGCACGCGCCCGCGGCATGTCTGAAATAGTTTTTTATAAGTGGCCGGAAAATGTTCTTGGAATGGGATGAGAGTTGACGTGTGGCCTTATTATAGTGTAGATAGACCGCCTGTCAAGTTTCATCGCAATCGGAGTTCGTTTGACCCAACGGATACCTATAGGGGCAGTATAGCCGTTCTAACGTCGGACGTTTTCGGTCTCCGGAAACCATGCCGGGCTGCATCTCTGCCCTCTTCTCTCAGACCAACCCACTCTTCACAATCCGCCAGACCCAACCTAACCTCTCTCGTCAGCCCGCAGCCCTCCTCGTGCGCGCGTTCGAAAGTTGTCCCGGACCCGAACCGGACTTTCGTCACTGTTGGATCCGGATCATCCCCAAACATCTACAAAAAGTCTCCGTTTTCTTATTTGGACTCCCTAGCTATTTTATTCGCGTTCGTCTGATTGCGATCGGAGGGACGAGATAGCCTCTACCCTAATCCCTTTGCAATATAAATAGTGGGCAACCCTAGAAATTAGGGATCTTGTCCCATCCTCCGCCGCCGCCAGCCCACTATCTCCTCCTCCTTGGGATCCCCTCCCGATCCAACCACCAACCGAGGCCGTCACTTTCCTCCTCGTTTTCTAGATCGGGCCAACCACAACCAGCCAATTTCATCGATCCAACCAATAAATCATGGAAGCCCCGCAGCCAACCACCTTCCCTGATACACCCATCGATCCATCCCTGTCGAGCTCCTCTGCTCGGCCCCGTCGTCGTCCCGCTCGTCTGCATCGACGGCCAGGCACCCGATTTTGCGTTCCTTACGCGGTTGGGTTATAATGGGAACCCCTTGACAGTTCACCTTGAATAAAACTCCTCCAGCAATGCCCAACCTTGGTTTTACCATTCGCCACCTAGCCTTTTCTTTCCCTTGGGTTCTGCAGACTCAAGGGTCATCTTTATTTTAACCCCCCCCCCCGGGCCAGTGCTCCTCTGAGTGTTGGTCCGAACTAGAGCCCCTTGCAGTTCCACCTCGGGGAAACTCGAGGGCTGGTTTTAGTTGTACGGATTGCTCATCTGAGTGTGCCCTGAGAACGAGATATGTGCAGCTCCTATCGGGATTTGTCGGCACATTTAGGCGGTGTTGCTGACTTGTTTTACCATTGTCGAGGATGTCTTGTAACCTGGATGCCGAGCCTGATCGGATTTGTCTTGGGAGAAGGAATATCCTTCGTTGACCGTGAGAGCTTGTGATGGGCTAAGTTGGGACACCCCTGCAGGGATTTGAACTTTTGAAAGCCGTGCCCGCGGTTATGGGTACATGGGAATTTGTTAATGTCCGGTTGTACAAAACCTGAAGTTGACCTTAATTAAAATACATCAACCGCGTGTGTAGCCGTGATGGTCTCTTTCCGGCGGAGTCCAGGAAGTGAACACAGTGTTGGAGTTATGCTTGACGTAGGTTGTTCTAGGATCACTTCTTGATCATAGTTTCTCGATCGTGCTTTGCCTTCTCTTCTCGCTCTCTTTTGCGAATAGGTTAGCCACCATATATGCTAGTCGCTTGCTGCAGCTCCACCTCATACCTTTTACCCTACCTATAAGCTCAAATAGTCTTGATCGCGAGGGTGTGAGATTGCTGAGTCCCTGTGACTCACGGATACTTCCAAAACCAGTTTGCAGGTGCCGATGATACCGTGCAGGTGTCTCAACCAAGCTCAAGGAGGAGCTCGATGAAGATCTTGTCCGTTATGTTGTTTCGTTCTAGTTGATTAGTAGTGGAGCCCAGTTGGGGTCGATCAGGGATCTGTGTAGCATTTGGGTAGTCTTCTTTATTTTGGTTCCGTAGTCGGACCTTGATTGTATCTGGATGATGTAATGCCTTATTCATGTAATTGTGTGAAGTGGTGATTGTAAGCCAACTATGTATCATTTCCCCTTTATATATATACATGGGTTGTTGTGAAGATTACCTTACTTGCGACATTGCTTTCAATGCGGTTATGCCTCTAAGTCATGCTTCGACACGTAGGAGATATAGCCGCATCGAGGGCATTACAAGTTGGTAATCAGAGCCTTCCCCGACCTTAGGAGCCCCCCTGCTTGATCGAATATCTGGCGTTGTTGAGTCTAGAAAATGTTTTGAGTCATTTAGGATTATATATATCGGAGAGTTTAGGAATTCTTTTTACTCCCCAGTCCCTTCATCGCTCTGGTAAGGCATCCTGACATAGAGTTTCGACTCTTCTCTTCTCAAATTTCACTAAAAAAATTTAGGATCACGCGGGTATCTTGGAATCGTTCCGATCGATTTGTGACGAGAACATTGTTCTTGGTGCCTCCTGTCATTTAGGGGTTGTGGCAGTGTCCCAGGGAGTTGAGCTCCGAGGTGTTGTCGTCACAATTTTATTGTTGCAGTTCTGGAATACCTGAGTTTAGTTTCGCCGACATCGAAAATCTCTTTTATGCAGTTGTTGGTGAGATAACCTCGACGCCACCCAGTACTGGGGCGGGAGTTCAGGAGTATTGCCATAACTCGTATAACGGATGCTTTTCGAAGGTTGAGGTAAACGATTTCCGAAGGTTTCTTGGTTATGTGTTGAAGGATGGATACAACTGGATGTAGGATTTGTTAGTTTTGGGTGAGATTTTATGCTTCCCCTGTATCCCCAACACCTGATTGCATAACCGGAAAGGTTCGGGAGTTTCATAGGTGGGAATTCAAGTAGCTCTTAGGATATCTTTCCGACAGATGTATGATATGAAATTGGGGTTCGACGTCTAGTGGTCCGCCTATCCACGGTTGGTTTTACAGTGGTCTCGTTGTGTCTTAAAGAGTCCTTGGCTATGCCGACTCGGGGACGCTTCGTATGTCATGTGCACTGCCTTGTACATGATGGTGCTGTACAATCGAGCCCGTGTAGGCCCCACCATGAAAACTTCGGATGAAATCTCTATCATATGTTTGTTTCGGCTTATTCTGCAAGCCAATCCTTGTTTTGTTTTGAGTTGTGGTATTCGAGTTGCTTCGAAGTCAAATGTTGATTCCATACCTTTTCCAAACGGTGTTCTCATACTCCTATGTGAATACTAATCCCTCATGATAATCGAGATTGTCATGTAAATCCTTTTCAACCGGCGTGTTTTCTCTTCAAGTGGTTTCGATCATGTCAACATCAGTAAGATCATTTATCAGTTCTTCTCAACGGTGTTTGTTTTCATCCGTCTCCAAGTTGCCTTTGTTTTCCCTCCCTCCCACCCTTGTTTCTTCAAGGAATCCGATGTCTTAATCAAGTATCCTTTTGTTCTTGTGCAGTCTCTCCATTCCTTTTCCGTCAATGTTCTATCCGGTGATTCTCATGAAGATTCTAATGGAGCTTCAAGCTCATCATTCTCGGTTTTCTTTCTTCTCTAGTGGATTCAATTCAAGCTTTTGGTGTTGACCATATCCTTTCCTCATTTCAAATGTTTTTCCATGCCGGTGCACCTCATAATCATTCACCTCTCGTTATTCTATTGTCCCGGAGTGCTCAAGTTATCTCAGAAGGCTCGTCTTTTCATTCAAGATCAATTCAACCTATTTTGAGGTCTTATCTTATTCAAGCCATTTAATTCAACCGGTGGAATCTCTCTTTTCAAGCAATCATTTCAACGGTGTTTCTTTTGAGTGGGCCCTAACCCACAGGTCTTTTCCCAGGATCTTACCTGACTCTTCTTATTTTCCCGGAGCTATCCTCAAATTCTTTTTCAAAGTTTGACGTAAGAATGAATTATCATCAGTCAAATGCCTGTCTCCAAGATCGGTTTAATTCTTTTCATCGTTGGCTCAATCTCTTCGCTTTGATTCTTCCGGAGCGTCTAAATAATTCCTTGGTGGTGCTTCTCATCATCATTTATCAACGATTGAAGACCGAAGAAGAGTTTCTCTTTAATCTTGCTCCATTCTCTTCAAAGATTCATGATTATGGCTTGTTGCCATCATCTCATAATTGTCTTTGGTTGTGAGAATTCTTTTCATCTATCCGGAGCAATTCAAGAGTCTTCTCGGTTTGATTATCCGGAGTCCATCAATTCAGGTTTATTCATTCTCAGCTTTCAGTTATCATTCTCCAATCTTACCGGTGCATCGTCAAATATCCTCTAATCAGTTCATGATCTCTTCATTCTCTTGTATCTAGTTTGTCTCAAGTTTGTTCGTTCAGTCATTAATCCTTCCCGGTGTTTCGTTATCTTTTATTCATTCATTTTCAATCGTTACGGTGGTTCGTCTAAGATTTCTCTTCCTTCCTTATCATATTAATTCATTCGTTGTTTCAATCCTCCCGGCGGTTCATTGAAGACCTTCCCAAGTTTGCGCAATATCCCTCTTAATCTTTTCTACGAGAATAAGTAGTTTGCCAAATCTGTTGCTTTTCATCAATCTAAATTGGTGAAGGATAAGCATAATGCAATTCTTATTCTTGTCATCGAGTAAATTCAATTCTTTCCTTATTCCGGAGGCTCATCAAATTCTCGTTTTCAATTATTTCATCTTTTCTTTTCCGGAGTTCCAAGCTCTCGCAATTATATCACCACGGAGATCCATCTAAATCATTACAAGGTTTCACCTTGTGTTTTCAACTTCTTTTTCCTTTTGTTTGATCATCCTTTTGTTACCGGAGTTCTTCATGAAGGTTCTACATGATGGTTCATCAAGGATTTAATTCCTTCTCGAAGTGTTCATCGAGATTCTTTTCAGAGGAGTTCAAGCATTCTTCATCTTGCAATCCGGAGTGCAATTTCTTTCTACCGTATCATTTGAGGTGGTGCTATGTCATTCTTCATAACTTGAGTTCATGTTTCATGATTCACATGTTGTTAAGGATGAGGTATCTTAAATCCATCAATCTCTTCATTAGAGTTATCTTCAATAGATTTCACCTAAAGCCTTCCATTGGGAATGTTGCCATTACGGTGCTTATCTATGATCCAATTTACACTTCTCATCTCGAAGAAGGAGTTTTCATCTCCTTGTTCTTCTCAATCCAACTGATTGATTTCGTTAGTGGCTGGTCTTCACCTCATAATTTGGGGACGTTTTCCTTAAGACCATTGGAAATCATATCTTTTGTTGTGGGTTTTCCAACAACTCCGTTCGACCCTTCTCCTAAAGATGTTTCTTCAAGCTCATTTGTGGCAGAAATTGCCATTTTCTTCTCCATCCCTTTATCCCAACAATCTAGCTTCTATTCTTTTGTTCCAGAAGCTTTGTGATGTTGCTCTCTTCACTCATCGTCTCGGATTGTGAAGATCATGTTCTTTCCTTGCTTATCCCATTTAACCGGAGTGCCATGCCCTCTTTTCAAGTTCTTCCCATTCTGTCAAGTTTTGGCTCCCTTCTCAACCGGAGTGTCGTTTGAAATCGTTCTTACCCTTTGTGCCATTCTTTCAATAATTCCGGAGGTAGTGTGTTGTTGATTTCATCAAGTATCCTCTCATCTTGTCAAGTTCTTGTTAATTCCTTCCATTTTCAGTCGGAGTGCTGTCCAAATTATATTAGTCTTATTCCTTCTCTATCTTATATATCCGGAGTGTTGTGCCCTCTCCTCAAGTTCTTGTCATGTTATCAAGTTTCATATCACTTTTCAACCGGAGTGCTGCTCGAATTGGTTCTTCCTTGTTCCTCTTTTCTAACGGAGGTTTTTCAACTTTGTTCATCTTCATTGTATTCTTTCTTTCAATTTTTTCAACCTCTCAAGGTTCTTTGGTCTCACTCGTTTGTCAAAGAAGCAACTTAGTTTTACCTCTCCACTTTCTCTTCCGTTTTCCCTCCGGTGCCATTCTAGATCTCGGGACGAGATCCTCTCGTAGTGGTGGAGTGTTGTAACGCCCCGAGGCCGTTACGCCAGGTGTCTGCCAGTTATTCGCTGTTGTTGTCATGTCATTCGCTTGTATGTTGCATCTTGCCATGCCATCATGTGCATTGCATCATCATGTGTTTCAAAACTTGCATCCGTCCCGGTCTCCTCGTTCCGTCCGTTGTCCGTTCTGAGCCCAGACACACTTGCACGCGCCCGCAGCATGTCTGAAATAGTTTTTTATAAGTGGCCGGAAAATGTTCTCGGAATGGGATGAGAGTTGACGTGTGGCCTTATTATAGTGTAGATAGACCGCCTGTCAAGTTTCATCACATTCGGAGATCGTTTGATGCCCCAACGGATAACTATAGCGGCAGTATAGCCGGTCTAACGTCGGACGTTTTCGGTCTCCAGAAACCGTGCCGGGCTGCATCTCTCCCCTCTTCTCTCAGACCAACCCGCTCTTCACAATCCGCCAGACCCAACCTAACCTCTCTCGTCAGCCCGCGGCCCTCCTCGCGCGCGCGTCCGAAAGTTGTCCCGGATCCGAACCGGACTTTCGTCACCGTTGGATCCGGATCATCCCCAAACATCTACAAAAAGTCTCCATTTTCTTATTTGGACTCCCTAGCTATTTTATTCGCGTTCGTCTGATTGCGATCGGAGGGACAAGATAGCCTCTACCCTGATCCCTTTGCAATATAAATAGTGGGCAACCCTAGAAATTAGGGATCTTGTCCCATCCTCCGCCGCCGCCAGCCCACTATCTCCTCCTCCTTGGGATCCCCTCCCGATCCAACCACCAACCGAGGCCGTCACTTTCCTCCTCGTTTTCCAGATCGGGCCAACCACAACCAGCCAATTTCATCGATCCAACCCATCAATCATGGAAGCCCCGCAGCCAACCACCTTCCCCGATACACCCATCGATCCATCCCCGTCGAGCTCCCCTGCTCGGCCCCGTCGTCGTCCCGCTCGTTTGCATCGGCGGCCAGGCACCCGAGGCATCGCGCTCCTCCTGCTCATCACCTCGCCTCCCCTACCTTACCTTCCTGCTCGTTTCTCTCTTTCTCATTGCTCTCTCTGATGCATCACGGAACCGAGCCACCATGTCCACCGCCAAGTTCCTGTCAGGAGCAACGCCGCCCGGATCCGGCTTTCTCCACGTCGTCCGCGTCCCTGGCTCGCCATGTGCGCGCCCGCCTCCTCCTACTAACTTCCTCATCACCGAAGCAGCTCGTCCACGAGCTTGACCTCGTCCCCGCCGACGGCCATGACCAACAGCAGCTCTCCCTCGCCCCCAGAGAACACCACAGGCCGCCGCTAGGCCCGACCGGGTCCGAGGCCCCCTTTCCTTTCGCTGGCGTTCCCTTTCGGATCCTGTCGCCGGAGCCCCATCCCCGCTGATCCTCGCCGTCGTTGTTTTCTTCCTGACCGTCGTCAACGCCGGGTCCGGCGTCTGCTTTGAGCAGAGATGGAAGTCGCCCGCGTCTCGCCGCCCGAACCCGCCTCCTCTGTCCCTGGACCTATTTCCCCACGCCCTCGCCATCTTCCGCTGTTTCCGGGCGTCGCCGGGCACCTTCACCGTGAGCTGCCAGAGTTTGCGCCGCCTCTGCTCTGTTTTCTGCTTCTGCTTCCTGTCGAACAGGGAGTCGTGCCCGCAAACCACTCCCTCGCCCGCTCGACCATCGTGCGATCCATCCAGCGCCTGAGTGGGCCGGCCTGCCAGCGCCCGATGCCAGATGTGCGTCGTGCCGGTCTACCCCTCCTCCTCAAACGGGCCAAAGCCCATGGGTGAGGCCACCCCAAGCGCCCCCTCTTTTTTTTCTTACTGTTGGGTCAGTTCAGTTTTGGCCCAGTGGACGTTTTTTTTTTGTTCTGCGAATTTAGCTAATTTCCAGGGATTTGCAGATTTACAGAAAACCCCTTAGCCTTCATGCATTTAATATATCACAAACTAAGCATCACATGTAAAAACTTTGTATGTGAAACTTGCTTAGTTTTTCATCTAGTTTAATAATATGCAACTTTCATCTATGTTTAAAATGTTTAAAATGATGTTTGATTAAATTTGCTCCTATGCCATGCTAAAATGACTTAATTCATAACTAAATAACCGTAGCTCGGTTTCTAATAAACTTTATATGTAAATGGGGTAGAATTTTGCCTAGTTTAACATGGTGGCATCACTTTGCATGTTTAACAACTATAAAATTTGGTTTAGGGCAGAACAGCACCAAACCTAATATATGCATATGGGGATTTACCGGAATTGTTGTTCGTTGCTTCCGGCCTCATTTAAACTTGCCTAGATAGATAGTTGCATTATGCTTCACCTCTTGACATGTTTTAACAACATTTAATATTGTTGGGTACATAAACGAGATCGAACTAAATAACTTGAATGTGGTGTTTCGTCAATATGCAACAGAGTTGCATATTGAGCTCCACTTAATTTGTAGGATTGTTTGTGCACTTTGCCATGCCATGCATATTTAAACCGGACATGCATCATACTTGATTGTGCATCATGCCATGATTATGTGGTGGTTGTTTACTATGTTGTTTGTTTTTCTTTCCGGTGTACTTCTTCTCGGTAATCCGGTAACGTCGTGTTTGTGAGGATCCGTTGGCTATGTCCGTTTGTCTTCTTCATGGACTCGTTCTTATTCCTTGCGGGATCTCGGGCAAGATGACCATACCTCAAAATCACTTTTATCTTTGCTTGCTAGTTGCTCACTCTTTTGCTATGCCTATGTCGCGATACCTACCACTTTCTTATCATGCCTCCTATATTGTTGAGCCAAGCCTCTAACCCACCATGTCCTAGCAAACCGTTGTTTGGCTATGTTACCGCTTTGCTCAGCCCCTCTTATAGCATTGTTAGTTGCAGGTGAAGTTTGGAGCTTGTTCCATGTTGGAACATGGATATTTTGTTGGGATATCACAATACCTCTTATCTAATTAATGCATCTATATACTTGGTAAAGGATGGAAGGCTCGGCCTTATGCCTGGTGTTTTGTTCCACTCTTGCCGCCCTAGTTTCCGTCATATCGGTGTTATGTTCCCGGATTTTGCGTTCCTTACGCGGTTGGGTTATAATGGGAACCCCTTGACAGTTCGCCTTGAATAAAACTCCTCCAGCAATGCCCAACCTTGGTTTTACCATTCGCCACCTAGCCTTTTCTTTCCCTTGGGTTCTGCAGACTCAAGGGTCATCTTTATTTTAACCCCCGCGGGCCAGTGCTCCTCTGAGTGTTGGTCCAAACTAGAGCCCCTTGCAGCGCCACCTCGGGGACACTCGAGGGCTGGTTTTAGTTGTATGGATTGCTCATCTGAGTGTGCCCTGAGAACGAGATATGTGCAACTCCTATCAGGATTTTTCAGCACATTCGAGCAGTGTTGCTGGACTTGTTTTACCATTGTCGAGGATGTCTTGTAACCTGGATGCCGAGCCTGATCGGATTGTCTTGGGAGAAGGAATATCCTTCGTTGACCGTGAGAGCTTGTGATGGGCTAAGTTGGGACACCCCTGCAGGGATTTGAACTTTCGAAACTCGTGCCCGTGGTTATGGGCAGATGGGAATTTGTTAATGTCCGGTTGTACAAAACCTGAAGTTGACCTTAATTAAAATACATCAACCGCGTGTGTAGCCGTGATGGTCTCTTTCCGGCGGAGTCCGGGAAGTGAACACGGTGTTGGAGTTATGCTTGACGTAGGTTGTTCTAGGATCACTTCTTGATCATAGTTTCTCGATCGCGCTTTGCCTTCTCTTCTCGCTCTCTTTTGCGAATAGGTTAGCCACCATATATGCTAGTCGCTTGCTGCAGCTCCACCTCATACCTTTTACCCTACCTATAAGCTTAAATAGTCTTGATCGCGAGGGTGTGAGATTGCTGAGTCCCTGTGACTCACGGATACTTCCAAAACCAGTTTGCAGGTGCCGATGATACCGTGCAGGTGTCTCAACCAAGCTCAAGGAGGAGCTCGATGAAGATCTTGTCCGTTATGTTGTTTCGTTCTAGTTGATTAGTAGTGGAGCCCAGTTGGGGTCGATCAGGGATCTGTGTAGCATTTGGGTAGTCTTCTTTATTTTGGTTCCGTAGTCGGACCTTGATTGTATCTGGATGATGTAATGCCTTATTCATGTAATTGTGTGAAGTGGTGATTGTAAGCCAACTATGTATCATTTCCCCTTTATATATATACATGGGTTGTTGTGAAGATTACCTTACTTGCGACATTGCTTTCAATGCGGTTATGCCTCTAAGTCGTGCTTCGACACGTAGGAGATATAGCCGCATCGAGGGCATTACAAGTTGGTAATCAGAGCCTTCCCCGACCTTAGGAGCCCCCCTGCTTGATCGAATATCTGGCGTTGTTGAGTCTAAAAAAAATGTTTTGAGTCATTTAGGAATTATATATCGGAGAGATTAGGAATTCTTTTACTTCCCAGTCCCTTCATCGCTCTGGTAAGGCATCCTGACATAGAGTTTCGACTCTTCTCTTCTCAAATTTCACTAAAAAAATTTAGGATCACGCGGGTATCTTGGAATCGTTCCGATCGATTTGTGACGAGAACATTGTTCTTGGTGCCTCCTGTCATTTAGGGGTTGTGGCAGTGTCCCAGGGAGTTGAGCTCCGAGGTGTTGTCGTCACAATTTTATTGTTGCAGTTCTGGAATACCTGAGTTTAGTTTCGCCGACATCGAAAATCTCTTTTATGCAGTTGTTGGTGAGATAACCTCGACGCCACCCAGTACTGGGGCGGGAGTTCAGGAGTATTGCCATAACTCGTATAACGGATGCTTTTCGAAGGTTGAGGTAAACGATTTCCGAAGGTTTCTTGGTTATGTGTTGAAGGATGGATACAACTGGATGTAGGATTTGTTAGTTTTGGGTGAGATTTTATGCTTCCCCTGTATCCCCAACACCTGATTGCATAACCGGAAAGGTTCGGGAGTTTCATAGGTGGGAATTCAAGTAGCTCTTAGGATATCTTTCCGACAGATGTATGATATGAAATTGGGGTTCGACGTCTAGTGGTCCGCCTATCCACGGTTGGTTTTACAGTGGTCTCGTTGTGTCTTAAAGAGTCCTTGGCTATGCCGACTCGGGGACGCTTCGTATGTCATGTGCACTGCCTTGTACATGATGGTGCTGTACAATCGAGCCCGTGTAGGCCCCACCATGAAAACTTCGGATGAAATCTCTATCATATGTTTGTTTCGGCTTATTCTGCAAGCCAATCCTTGTTTTGTTTTGAGTTGTGGTATTCGAGTTGCTTCGAAGTCAAATGTTGATTCCATACCTTTTCCAAACGGTGTTCTCATACTCCTATGTGAATACTAATCCCTCATGATAATCGAGATTGTCATGTAAATCCTTTTCAACCGGCGTGTTTTCTCTTCAAGTGGTTTCGATCATGTCAACATCAGTAAGA
Organism: Triticum urartu; assembly: GCF_003073215.2. NCBI lineage: Eukaryota > Viridiplantae > Streptophyta > Magnoliopsida > Poales > Poaceae > Triticum > Triticum urartu. The sequence continues at coordinate 133,918,093 of NC_053027.1, read as the reverse complement.
TCATTTATCAGTTCTTCTCAACGGTGTTTGTTTTCATCCGTCTCCAAGTTGCCTTTGTTTTCCCTCCCTCCCACCCTTGTTTCTTCAAGGAATCCGATGTCTTAATCAAGTATCCTTTTGTTCTTGTGCAGTCTCTCCATTCCTTTTCCGTCAATGTTCTATCCGGTGATTCTCATGAAGATTCTAATGGAGCTTCAAGCTCATCATTCTCGGTTTTCTTTCTTCTCTAGTGGATTCAATTCAAGCTTTTGGTGTTGACCATATCCTTTCCTCATTTCAAATGTTTTTCCATGCCGGTGCACCTCATAATCATTCACCTCTCGTTATTCTATTGTCCCGGAGTGCTCAAGTTATCTCAGAAGGCTCGTCTTTTCATTCAAGATCAATTCAACCTATTTTGAGGTCTTATCTTATTCAAGCCATTTAATTCAACCGGTGGAATCTCTCTTTTCAAGCAATCATTTCAACGGTGTTTCTTTTGAGTGGGCCCTAACCCACAGGTCTTTTCCCAGGATCTTACCTGACTCTTCTTATTTTCCCGGAGCTATCCTCAAATTCTTTTTCAAAGTTTGACGTAAGAATGAATTATCATCAGTCAAATGCCTGTCTCCAAGATCGGTTTAATTCTTTTCATCGTTGGCTCAATCTCTTCGCTTTGATTCTTCCGGAGCGTCTAAATAATTCCTTGGTGGTGCTTCTCATCATCATTTATCAACGATTGAAGACCGAAGAAGAGTTTCTCTTTAATCTTGCTCCATTCTCTTCAAAGATTCATGATTATGGCTTGTTGCCATCATCTCATAATTGTCTTTGGTTGTGAGAATTCTTTTCATCTATCCGGAGCAATTCAAGAGTCTTCTCGGTTTGATTATCCGGAGTCCATCAATTCAGGTTTATTCATTCTCAGCTTTCAGTTATCATTCTCCAATCTTACCGGTGCATCGTCAAATATCCTCTAATCAGTTCATGATCTCTTCATTCTCTTGTATCTAGTTTGTCTCAAGTTTGTTCGTTCAGTCATTAATCCTTCCCGGTGTTTCGTTATCTTTTATTCATTCATTTTCAATCGTTACGGTGGTTCGTCTAAGATTTCTCTTCCTTCCTTATCATATTAATTCATTCGTTGTTTCAATCCTCCCGGCGGTTCATTGAAGACCTTCCCAAGTTTGCGCAATATCCCTCTTAATCTTTTCTACGAGAATAAGTAGTTTGCCAAATCTGTTGCTTTTCATCAATCTAAATTGGTGAAGGATAAGCATAATGCAATTCTTATTCTTGTCATCGAGTAAATTCAATTCTTTCCTTATTCCGGAGGCTCATCAAATTCTCGTTTTCAATTATTTCATCTTTTCTTTTCCGGAGTTCCAAGCTCTCGCAATTATATCACCACGGAGATCCATCTAAAACATTACAAGGTTTCACCTTGTGTTTTCAACTTCTTTTTCCTTTTGTTTGATCATCCTTTTGTTACCGGAGTTCTTCATGAAGGTTCTACATGATGGTTCATCAAGGATTTAATTCCTTCTCGAAGTGTTCATCGAGATTCTTTTCAGAGGAGTTCAAGCATTCTTCATCTTGCAATCCGGAGTGCAATTTCTTTCTACCGTATCATTTGAGGTGGTGCTATGTCATTCTTCATAACTTGAGTTCATGTTTCATGATTCACATGTTGTTAAGGATGAGGTATCTTAAATCCATCAATCTCTTCATTAGAGTTATCTTCAATAGATTTCACCTAAAGCCTTCCATTGGGAATGTTGCCATTACGGTGCTTATCTATGATCCAATTTACACTTCTCATCTCGAAGAAGGAGTTTTCATCTCCTTGTTCTTCTCAATCCAATTGATTGATTTCGTTAGTGGCTGGTGTTCACCTCATAATTTGGGGACGTTTTCCTTAAGACCATTGGAAATCATATCTTTTGTTGTGGGTTTTCCAACAACTCCGTTCGACCCTTCTCCTAAAGATGTTTCTTCAAGCTCATTTGTGGCAGAAATTGCCATTTTCTTCTCCATCCCTTTATCCCAACAATCTAGCTTCTATTCTTTTGTTCCAGAAGCTTTGTGATGTTGCTCTCTTCACTCATCGTCTCGGATTGTGAAGATCATGTTCTTTCCTTGCTTATCCCATTTAACCGGAGTGCCATGCCCTCTTTTCAAGTTCTTCCCATTCTGTCAAGTTTTGGCTCCCTTCTCAACCGGAGTGTCGTTTGAAATCGTTCTTACCCTTTGTGCCATTCTTTCAATAATTCCGGAGGTAGTGTGTTGTTGATTTCATCAAGTATCCTCTCATCTTGTCAAGTTCTTGTTAATTCCTTCCATTTTCAGTCGGAGTGCTGTCCAAATTATATCAGTCTTATTCCTTCTCTATCTTATATATCCGGAGTGTTGTGCCCTCTGCTCAAGTTCTTGTCATGTTATCAAGTTTCATATCACTTTTCAACCGGAGTGCTGCTCGAATTGGTTCTTCCTTGTTCCTCTTTTCTAACGGAGGTTTTTCAACTTTGTTCATCTTCATTGTATTCTTTCTTTCAATTTTTTCAACCTCTCAAGGTTCTTTGGTCTCACTCGTTTGTCAAAGAAGCAACTTAGTTTTACCTCTCCACTTTCTCTTCCGTTTTCCCTCCGGTGCCATTCTAGATCTCGGGACGAGATCCTCTCGTAGTGGTGGAGTGTTGTAACGCCCCGAGGCCGTTGCGCCAGGTGTCTGCCAGTTATTCGCTGTTGTTGTCATGTCATTCGCGTGTATGTTGCATCTTGCCATGTCATCATGTGCATTGCATCATCATGTGTTTCAAAACTTGCATCCGTCCCGGTCTCCTCGTTCCGTCCGTTGTCCGTTCTGAGCCCAGACACACTTGCACGCGCGCGCGGCCTGTCTGAAATAGTTTTTTATAAGTGGCCGGAAAATGTTCTCGGAATGGGATGAGAGTTGACGTGTGGCCTTATTATAGTGTAGATAGACCACCTGTCAAGTTTCATCACATTCGGAGATCGTTTGATGCCCCAACGGATAACTATAGCGGCAGTATAGCTGGTCTAACGTCGGACGTTTTCGGTCTCCAGAAACGTGCCGGGCTGCATCTCTCCCCTCTTCTCTCAGACCAACCCGCTCTTCACAATCCGCCAGACCCAACCTAACCTCTCTCGTCAGCCAGCGGCCCTCCTCGCGCGCGCGTCCGAAAGTTGTCCCGGATCCGAACCGGACTTTCGTCACCGTTGGATCCGGATCATCCCCAAACATCTACAAAAAGTCTCTGTTTTCTTATTTGGACTCCCTAGCTATTTTATTCGCGTTCGTCTGATTGCGATCGGAGGGACGAGATAGCCTCTACCCTAATCCCTTTGCAACATAAATAGTGGGCAACCCTAGAAATTAGGGATCTTGTCCCATCCTCCGCCGCCGCCAGCCCACTATCTCCTCCTCCTTGGGATCCCCTCCCGATCCAACCACCAACCGAGGCCGTCACTTTCCTCCTCGTTTTCTAGATCGGGCCAACCACAACCAGCCAATTTCATCGATCCAACCAATAAATCATGGAAGCCCCGCAGCCAACCACCTTCCCCGATACACCCATCGATCCATCCCTGTTGAGCTCCTCTGCTCGGCCCTGTCGTCGTCCCGCTCGTCTGCATCGACGGCCAGGCACCCGAGGCATCGCGCTCCTCCTGCTCATCAACTCGCCTCCCCTACCTTACCTTCCTGCTTGTTTCTCTCTTTCTCATTGCTCTCTCTGATGCATCACGGAACCGAGCCACCATTTCCGCCGCCAAGTTCCTGTCGGGAGCAACGCCGCCCGGATCCGACTTTCTCTGCGTCGTCCGCATCCCTGCCTCGCCATGAGCGTGCCCGCCTCCTCCTGCTAACTTCCTCATCACCGAAACAGCTCGTCCACGAGCTCGTCCACGAGCTTGACCTCGTCCCCGCCGACGGCCATGACCAACAGCAGCTCTCCCTCGCCCCCAGAGAACACCACAGGCCGCCGCTAGGCCCGACCGGGTCCGAGGCCCCCTTTCCTTTCGCCGGCGTTCCCTTTCGGATCCTGTCGCCGAAGCCCCATCCCCGCTGATCCTCGCCATCATAGTTTTCTTCCTGACCACCGTCAACACCGGGTCCGGCGTCTGCTTTGAGCAGAGATGGAAGTCGCCCGCGTCTCGCCGCCCGAACCCGCCTCCTCTGTCCCTGGACCTATTTCCCCACGCCCTCGCCATCTTCCGCTGTTTCCAGGCGTCGCCGGGCACCTTCACCGTGAGCTGCCAGAGTTTGCGCCGCCTCTGCTCTGTTTTCTGCTTCTGCTTCCTGTCGAACAGGGAGTCGTGCCCGCAAACCACTCCCTCGCCCGCTCGTCCATCGTGCGATCCATCCAGCGCCTGAGTGGGCCGGCCTGCCAGCGCCCGATGCCAGATGTGCGTCGTGCCGGTCTACCCCTCCTC
>NC_053027.1:133901903-133912659 GCF_003073215.2 Triticum urartu | reverse complement strand
GGCTGGGACTTGATAACCCGACAGGTGTTAAGTCAGATGATAACCCGACAGATGTTAAGTCAGATGATAACCCGATAGGTGTTAAGTCAGATGATAACCCGGCATGTGTTAAGTTAGATGATAACCCGGAAGGTGTTAAGTCAGATGATAACCAGGCAGGTGTTAAGTCAGATGATAACCCGGCAGGTGTTAAGTCAGATGATAACCCGGCAGGTGTTAAGTCAGATGATAACCCGGCAGGTGTTAAGTCAGATCATAACCCGACAGGTGTTAAGTCAGATGATAACCTGGCAGGTGTTAAGTCAGATCATAACCCGGCAGACAGTCATAACCCGGTAGATAGTCATAACTCGGCAGACAGTCATAACCCGGCAGACAATCATAACCCGGCAGACAGAGTCGCCTGGGGTTAACAAGCCCGAGACGTTAAGAAGCCCAAGATGTTAAGAAGCCCATGAAGAGAAGTCAAAATAGTTTAAGTCTTAATCCGAGTTGGACTCTACATGTAACCCACCCCTTCAACATATATAAGGAGGGGCAGGGCACCCCAAAGGGAGAGAGAAAATAATCTTGAGGGTTAGAGATAACTAGGAGAGCCGGTTTACGGTGACTCGCTCGTGATGATAATGAGACCTAGCCACAAACAGCATGTAGGGTTGTTACCGGATGATGTTTCCCGGGGCCCAAAGCTGTCTAAATCCTTGTCTTGTGTGTTGATCCGACTCGCGTCTCTTGATTCCGACCAACCCCTTCAAACTACCGCATAGATGCGTTGGCCTCACGACTAAGTCCTCACACTAGGACATCTGTCGTGACAATTCCACGACAGCTGGCGCCCACCTTGGCAAGACTTGCTGAGTCATATCATTGTAGCCCCCAAGTCTTAAGACGACTCGAGGAGTTGGCTTGAGATTCTCCATATTTGACCGTGATGTACACCGGCATATAGTTGAACAGCGAAATGCTGTAAGCTGGAGGCAAGGTAGTAAGTTGATGATCTTTGCAACACTCATTGTATATCTTTAGCGTTAATAACAAAATATGAATCCACGACAGTTGGCGCCCACCGTGGGGCCCACGCACGATGGTGTTGAGTTCTTGGTGGGATCTCTCACAGGGATTGAGAAGTCTGTAATTTTTTGGATAAAGAGGAGCCGGTTTGGAAGGATCTGTGTCAGATTCAAATTCATCAGTTTGGATTTGCCATCTTTGAGATTTGAGGTCCAAGAGAAAATTAGGGTTACACGTGGATAAACGTAACCCGGCGATCCATCAAAATCCGGAGACATTTGTTCTATGCTACAGTCAACAAATGAAACATCAATTAGATGACCCGATAATTGAGAAAAGACCCGGCTGACTGCTATTCGCAGAGAATATGGCATCATGGAGGGACAAACCAGCTATGGACCGAAAGTGGATCTCTATACAGACTCATAAAACGTTGTTGACCCGCTTTGACTAGTGTTCAGTTTACTGTTGTTCTATACCTTCGCCTGTTCAACGACCCACCATGGTTGACCCTGAGTAATCACAGAGCCACCGCGTTAGGCCGCCGAGCCCTGGGAGTCGCTGTCCAGTCATCTCCCCAATACAACCCGGTCTCTTCGGCCACCACGGGACGCGCCTGGCCTCACGTCCGAGTCGCCGCCGCGCCTCGTCACTCGCCCGAGTCGCCATCGCGCCTCGCCTCTCCTTCGAGTTGCCATCGTGCACCGCGCCGTGCCTTGAGCCGCCACTACATCACGCTATGATGATAACCGTCGCGGCAACCCACGGCCTGGAGCCATCGCCTTATGTTGCGTGTTGCTGTGGCCCCGAGCCATCGCTCCCCGGCTGCACCCGCTACTACGGCCTGCCAACCAAAATCGCCCTGAAACACCGCTCGCTTAAATCGCCACCTCTGCCAGCGCGGACTCAAGCCGCCCGTGGTCTCCTAGTGAGTCGGCACTGTCAGGGAGTCGCCTACCATCGCTGTCATGCAATTCATCTGATTATTCGAGTCATTGGTTCCTATAAGGTTCTGAATAAGACACGTCCGATCAGCTGCTGCATGGTCGTGCCATGAGTGCTTGCTCTATTCTTGTTTCTACTCAAGACTCAAAAAAGATCAGGGATCGAATGTTGGGGAAACGTAGTAATTTCAAAAAAATTCTACGCACACGCAAGATCATGGTGATGCACAGCAACGAGAGGGGAGAGTGTTGTCTACGTACCCTCGTAGACCGGAAGCGGAAGCGTTATAACAACGCGGTTGATGTAGTCGTACGTCTTCACGGCCCGACCGATCAAGCACCGAAACTACGGCACCTCCGAGTTTTTGCACACGTTCAGCTCGATGACGATCCCCGGACTCCGATCCAGCAAAGTGTCGGGGATGAGTTCCGTCAGCACGACGGCGTGGTGATGATCTTGATGTTCTACCGTCGCAGGGCTTCGCCTAAGCACCGCTACAATATTATCGAGGATTATGGTGGAGGGGCACCGCACACGGCTAAGAGATCAATGATCAATTGTTGTGTCTCTGGGGTGCCCCCCTGCCCCTGTATATAAAGGAGTGGAGGAGGGGGCCGGCCAAGGAGGGTGGCGCGCCCAAGGGGGGGAGTCCAACTCCCACCGGGAGTAGGACTCCCCTTTTTCCTATTAGGAGTAGGAGAGGGAAGGAAGAGGAAGGAGGGAGGAAGGAAAGGGGGGGCGCCCCCCTTCCCAATTCGGATTGGGCTTGGGGGGGTGCCCCCTCCCTTGCTCCTTTCCCTCCTTTCCACTAAGGCCCAATAAGGCCCATATACCTCCCGGGGGGTTCCGATAACCTCCCGGTGATCCGGTATTGTCCCAATCTTACCCGGAACCTTTCCGGTGTCCAAATATAGTCGTCCAATATATCGATCTTTATGTCTCGACCATTTCGAGACTCCTCGTCAAGTCCGTGATCACATCCGGGACTCCGAACAACCTTCGGTACATCAAAATATATAAACTCATAATGAAATTGTCATCGTAACGTTAAGCGTGCGGACCCTACGGGTTCGAGAACAATGTAGACATGACCGAGACACGTCTCCGGTCAATAACCAATAGCGGAACCTGGATGCTCATATTGGCTCCTACATATTCTACGAAGATCTTTATCGGTCAGACCGCATAACAACATACGTTGTTCCCTTTGTCATCGGTATGTTACTTGCCCGAGATTCGATCGTCGGTATCTCAATACCTAGTTCAATCTCGTTACCGGCAAGTCTCTTTACTCGTTCCGTAATACATCATCTGCAACTAACTCATTAGTTGCAATGCTTGCAAGGCTTATGTGATGTGCATTACCGAGAGGGCCCAGAGATACCTCTCCGACAATCGGAGTGACAAATCCTAATCTCGAAATACGCCAACCCAACATGTACCTTTGGAGACACCTGTAGAGCTCCTTTATAATCACCCAGTTACGTTGTGACGTTTGGTAGCACACAAAGTGTTCCTCCGGCAAACGGGAGTTGCATAATCTCATAGTCATAGGAACATGTATAAGTCATGAAGAAAGCAATAGCAACATACTAAACGATCGGGTGCTAAGCTAATGGAATGGGTCATGTCAATCACATCATTCTCTAATGATGTGATCCCGTTAATCAAATGACAACTCATGTCTGTTAGGAAACATAACCATCTTTGATTTAACGAGCTAGTCAAGTAGAGGCATACTAGTGACACTTTGTTTGTCTATGTATTCACACAAGTATTATGTTTCCGGGTTAATACAATTCTAGCATGAATAATAAACATTTATCATGATATAAGGAAATAAATAATAACTTTATTATTGCCTCTAGGGCATATTTCCTTCAGTCTCCCACTTGCACTAGAGTCAATAATCTAGATTACACAGTAATGATTCTAACACCCATGGAGCCTTGGTGCTGATCATGTTTTGCTCGTGGAAGAGGCTTAGTCAATGGGTCTGCTACATTCAGATCTGTATGTATCTTGCAAATCTCTATGTCTCCACCTGGACTAGATCCCGGATGGAATTGAGGCGTCTCTTGATGTGTTTGGTTCTCTTGTGAAATCTGGATTCCTTTTCTAAGGCAATTGCTCCAGTATTGTCACAAAAGATTTTCATTGGACCCGATGCACTAGGTATGACATCTAGATCGGATATGAACTCCTTCATCCAGACTCCTTCGTTTGCTGCTTCCAAAGCAACTATGTACCCCGCTTCACATGTAGATCCTACCAACGCTTTTTTTAGAACTGCACCAACTGACAGCTCCACCGTTTAATGTAAACACGTATCCGGTTTTGCGATTTAGAATCGTCCGGATCAGTGTCAAAGCTTGCATCAATGTAACCATTTACGATGAGCTCTTTGTCACCTCTATATATGAGAAACATATCCTTAGTCCTTTTCAGGTATTTTAGGATGTTCTTGACCGCTGTCCAGTGATCCACTCCTGGATTACTTTGGTACCTCCCTGCTAGACTTATAGCAAGGCACACATCAGGTCTGGTACACAGCATTGCATACATGATAGAGCCTATGGCTGAAGCATAGGGAACATCTTTCATTTTCTCTCTATCTTCTGCAGTGGTCGGGCATTGAGTCTTACTCAACTTCACACCTTGTAACACAGGCAAGAACCCTTTCTTTGCTTGATCCATTTTGAACTTCTTCAAAACTTTGTCAAGGTATGTGTTTTGTGAAAGTCCAATTAAGCGTCTTGATCTATCTCTATAGATCTTAATGCCTAATATGTAAGCAGCTTCACCGAGGTCTTTCATTGAAAAACTCTTATTCAAGTATCCCTTTATGCTATCCAGAAATTCTATATCATTTCCGATTAGCAATATGTCATCCACATATAATATCAGAAATGCTACAGAGCTCCCACTCACTTTCTTGTAAATACAAGGCTTCTCCAAAAGTCTGTACAAAACCAAATGCTTTGATCACACTATCAAAGCGTTTATTCCAACTCCGAGAGGCTTGCACCAGTCCATAAATGGATCGCTGGAGCTTGCACACTTTGTTAGCTCCTTTGGATCGACAAAACCTTCCGGTTGCATCATATACAACTCTTCTTCCAGAAATCCATTCAGGAATGCAGTTTTGACATCCATCTGCCAAATTTCATAATCATAAAATGCGGCAATTGCTAACATGATTCGGACAGACTTAAGCATCGCTACGGGTGAGAAGGTCTCATCGTAGTCAATCCCTTGAACTTGTCGAAAACCTTTTGCGACAAGTCGAGCTTTGTAGACAGTAACATTACCGTCAGCGTCAGTCTTCTTCTTGAAGATCCATTTATTTTCAATTGCTTGCCGATCATTGGGCAAGTCAACCAAAGTCCACACTTTGTTCTCATACATGGATCCCATCTCAGATTTCATGGCTTCAAGCCATTTTGCGGAATCTGGGCTCACCATTGCTTCTTCATAGTTCGTAGGTTCATCATGATCTAGTAGCATGACTTCCAGAACAGGATTACCGTACCACTCTGGTGCGGATCTTACTCTGGTTGATCTACGAGGTTCGTAGTAACTTGATCTGAAGTTTCATGATCATCTCATTAGCTTCCTCACTAATTGGTGTAGGTGTCACAGAAACCAGTTTTCTGTGATGTACTACTTTCCAATAAGGGAGCAGGTACAGTTACCTCATCAAGTTCTACTTTCCTCCCACTCACTTCTTTCGAGAGAAACTCCTTCTCTAGAAAGGATCCATTCTTAGCAACAAATGTCTTGCCTTCGGATCTGTGATAGAAGGTGTACCCAACAGTCTCCTTCGGGTATCCTATGAAGACACATTTCTCCGATTTGGGTTCGAGCTTATCAGGTTGAAGCTTTTTCACATAAGCATCGCAGCCCCAAACTTTCAGAAACGACAACTTTGGTTTCTTGCCAAACCATAGTTCATAAGGCGTCGTCTCAATGGATTTTGATGGTGCCCTATTTAACGTGAATGCGGCCGTCTCTAAAGCATAACCCCAAAACGATAGCGGTAAATCTGTAAGAGACATCATAGATCGCACCATATCAAGTAAAGTACGATTACGACGTTCGGACACACCATTACGCTGTGGTGTTCCGGGTGGCGTGAGTTGCGAAACTATTCCGCATTGTTTCAAATGTAAACCAAACTCGTAACTCAAATATTCTCCTCCACGATCAGATCGTAGAAACTTTATTTTCTTGTTACGATGATTTTCAACTTCACTCTGAAATTCTTTGAACTTTTCAAATGTTTCAGACTTATGTTTCATTAAGTAGATATACCCATATCTGCTTAAATCATCTGTGAAGGTGAGAAAATAATGATATCCGCCACGAGCTTCAACATTCATTGGACCACATACATCTGTATGTATGATTTCCAATAAATCTGTTGCTCTCTCCATAGTACCGGAGAACGGTGTTTTAGTCATCTTGCCCATGAGGCACGGTTCGCAAGTACCAAGTGATTCATAATCAAGTGGTTCCAAAAGTCCATCAGTATGGAGTTTCTTCATGCGCTTTACACCGATATGACCTAAACGGCAGTGCCACAAATAAGTTGCACTATCATTATCAACTCTGCATCTTTTGGCTTCAACATTATGAATATGTGTATCACTACTATCGAGATTTATCAAAAATAGACCACTCTTCAAGGGTGCATGACCATAAAAGATATTACTCATATAAATAGAACAACCATTATTCTCTGATTTAAATGAATAACCGTCTCGCATCAAACAAGATCCAGATATAATGTTCATGCTCAACGCTGGCACCAAATAACAATTATTTAGGTTACTAATCCCGAGGTAGATGTAGAGGTAGCGTGCCGACCGCGATCACATCGACTTTGGAACCATTTCCCACGCGCATCGTCACCTCGTCCTTTGCCAGTGTTCGCTTAATCCGTAGTCCCTGTTTCGAGTTGCAAATATTAGCAACAGAACCAGTATCAAATACCCAGGTGCTACTGCGAGCTCTAGTAAGGTACACATCAATAACATGTATATCACATATACCTTTGTTCACCTTGCCATCCTTCTTATCCGCCAAATACTTGGGGCAGTTCCGCTTCCAGTGACCAGTCTGCTTGCAGTAGAAGCACTCAGTTTCAGGCTTAGGTCCAGACTTGGGTTTCTTCTCCTGAGCAGCAACTTGCTTGTTCTTCTTGAAGTTCCCCTTCTTCTTCCCTTTGCCCTTTTTCTTGAAACTAGTGGTCTTGTTGACCATCAACACTTGATGCTCCTTCTTGATTTCTACCTCCGCAGCTTTTAGCATTGCGAAGAGCTCGGGAATTGTCTTATCCATCCCTTGCATATTATAGTTCATCACGAAGCTCTTGTAGCTAGGTGGAAGTGATTGGAGAATTCTGTCAATGACGCAATCATCCGGAAGATTAACTCCCAGTTGAATCAAGTGATTATTATACCCAGACATTTTGAGTATATGCTCACTGACAGAACTGTTCTCCTCCATCTTGCAGCTATAGAACTTATTGGAGACTTCATATCTCTCAATCCGGGCATTTGCTTGAAATATTAGCTTCAACTCCTGGAACATCTCATATGCTCCATGACGTTCAAAACGTCGTTGAAGACCCGGTTCTAAGCCGTAAAGCATGGCACATTGAACTATCGAGTAGTCATCAGCTTTGCTCTGCCAGACGTTCTTAACGTCGTCAGTTGCATCAGCAGCAGGCCTGGCACCCAGCGGTGCTTCCAGGACGTAATTCTTCTGTGCAGCAATGAGGATAATCCTCAAGTTACGGACCCAGTCCGTGTAATTGCTACCATCATCTTTCAACTTTGCTTTCTCAAGGAACGCATTAAAATTCAACGGAACAACAGCACGGGCCATCTATCTACAATCAAATAAACAAGCAAGATACTATCAGGTACTAAGTTCATGATAAATTTAAGTTCAATTAATCATATTACTTAAGAACTCCCACTTAGAAAGACATCCCTCTAATCTTCTAAGTGATCACGTGATCCAAATCAACTAAACCATAACCGATCATCACGTGAAATGGAGTAGTTTTCAATGGTGAACATCACTATGTTGATCATATCTACTATATGATTCACGCTCGACCTTTCGGTCTCAGTGTTCCGAGGCCATATCTGCATATGCTAGGCTCGTCAAGTTTAACCTGAGTATTCTGCGTGTGCAAAACTGGCTTGCACCCGTTGTAGATGGACGTAGAGCTTATCACACCCGATCATCACGTGGTGTCTGGGCACGACGAACTTTGGCAATGGTGCATACTCAGGGAGAACACTTTTATCTTGAAATTTAGTGAGAGATCATCTTATAATGCTACCATCAATCAAAGCAAGATAAGATGCATAAAAGATAAACATCACATGCAATCAATATAAGTGATATGATATGGCCATCATCATCTTGTGCTTGTGATCTCCATCTCCGAAGCACGTCATGATCACCATCGTCACCGGCGCGACACCTTGATCTCCATCGTAGCATCGTTGTCGTCTCGCCAATCTTATGCTTACGACTATCGCTACCGCTTAGTGATAAAGTAAAGCATTACAGGGCGATTGCATTGCATACAATAAAGCGACAACCATATGGCTCCTGCCAGTTGCCGATAACTCGGTTACAAAACATGATCATCTCATACAATAAAATTTAGCATCATGTCTTGACCATATCACATCACAACATGCCCTGCAAAAACAAGTTAGACGTCCTCTACTTTGTTGTTGCAAGTTTTACGTGGCTGCTACGGGCTTAAGCAAGAACCAATCTTACCTACGCATCAAAACCACAACGATAGTTTGTCAAGTTGGTGCTGTTTTAACCTTCGCAAGGACCGGGCGTAGCCACACTCGGTTCAACTAAAGTTGGAGAAACTGACACCCGCCAGCCACCTGTGTGCAAAGCACGTCGGTAGAACCAGTCTCGCGTAAGCGTACGCGTAATGTCGGTCCGGGCCGCTTCATCCAACAATACCGCCGAACCAAAGTATGACATGCTGGTAAGCAGTATGACTTATATCGCCCACAACTCACTTGTGTTCTACTCGTGCATATAACATCAACACATAAAACCTAGGCTCGGATGCCACTGTTGGGGAACGTAGTAATTTCAAAAAAATTCCTACGCACACGCAAGATCATGGTGATGCATAGCAACGAGAGGGGAGAGTGTTGTCTACGTACCCTCGTAGACCGGAAGCGGAAGCGTTATACAACGCGGTTGATGTAGTCGTACGTCTTCACGGCCCGACCGATCAAGCACCGAAACTACGGCACCTCCGAGTTTTTGCACACGTTCAGCTCGATGACGATCCCCGGACTCCGATCCAGCAAAGTGTCGGGGATGAGTTCCGTCAGCACGACGGCGTGGTGACGATCTTGATGTTCTACCGTCGCAGGGCTTCGCCTAAGCACCGCTACAATATTATCGAGGATTATGGTGGAGGGGGGCACCGCACACGGCTAAGAGATCAATGATCAATTGTTGTGTCTCTGGGGTGCCCCCCCCCCCGTATATAAAGGAGTGGAGGAGGGGGCCGGCCAAGGAGGGTGGCGCGCCCAAGGGGGGGAGTCCAACTCCCACCGGGAGTAGGACTCCCCTTTTTCCTATTAGGAGTAGGAGAGGGAAGGAAGAGGAAGGAGGGAGGAAGGAAAGGGGGGGCCGGCCCCCCTCCCAATTCGGATTGGGCTTGGGGGGGCGCCCCCTCCCTTGCTCCTTTCCCCTCCTTTCCACTAAGGCCCAATAAGGCCCATATACCTCCCGGGGGGTTCCGATAACCTCCCGGTGATCCGGTATTGTCCCAATCTTACCCGGAACCTTTCCGGTGTCCAAATATAGTGTCCAATATATCGATCTTTATGTCTCGACCATTTCGAGACTCCTCGTCAATGTCCGTGATCACATCCGGGACTCCAAACAACCTTCGGTACATCAAAATATATAACTCATAATGAAACTGTCATCGTAACGCTTAAGCGTGCGGACCCTACGGGTTCGAGAACAATGTAGATGACCGAGACACGTCTCCGGTCAATAACCAATAGCGGAACCTGGATGCTCATATTGGCTCCTACATATTCTACGAAGATCTTTATCGGTCAGACCGCATAACAACATACATTGTTCCCTTTGTCATCGGTATGTTACTTGCCCGAGATTCGATCGTCGGTATCTCAATACCTAGTTCAATCTCGTTACCGACAAGTCTCTTTACTCGTTCCGTAATACATCATCTTGCAACTAACTTATTAGTTGCATTGCTTGCAAGGCTTAAGTGATGTGTATTACCGAGAGGGCCCAGAGATACATCTCCGACAATCGGAGCGACAAATCATAATATCGAAATACGCCAAACCAACATGTACCTTTGGAGACACCTGTAGAGCACCTTTATAATCACCCAGTTACGTTGTGACGTTTGGTAGCACACAAAGTGTTCCTCCAGTAAATGGGAGTTGCATAATCTCATAGTCATAGGAACATGTATAAGTCATGAAGAAAGCAATAGCAACATACTAAACGATCGGGTGCTAAGCTAATGGAATGGGTCATGTCAATCACATCATTCTCCTAATGATGTGATCCCGTTAATCAAATGACAACTCATGTCTATGGTTAGGAAACATAACCATCTTCGATTAACGAGCTAGTCAGTAGAGGCATACTAGTGACGCTTTGTTTGTCTATGTATTCACACAAGTATTACGTTTCCGGTTAATACAATTCTAGCAATGAATAAATAAACATTTATCATGATGATAAG